>NC_089320.1:11056232-11238899 GCF_036669915.1 Pocillopora verrucosa | reverse complement strand
TCCAGTTGATAGCAGATTGCCAAAAATTGTAAACACTGTAAAGTTTTTGGAAGAAAAGACCATTCTACCGTGTCGAAGGCCTTTTCAAAGTCGAGAAAAGTAGAAGTCCTGGAATGAATCACAAATCGGGGTAAAGATAGCGTAGGGTACTTCGGCTATTATCCACTTGTAGTATGAATGCTCAGAATTTACTCGTTTTTTTCTAAAATTCACCGATCAAATGGAAAATCGGGTGAATATGGCATATGGGAACTGAGGGTATTAGCCACTTGGGGACGAATTCTTAAAATTCATACCGTTTTTTCTGGAATTCATTGAAAAAAAAAATGGAAATCGGGTTAAAGATTGGATTTGGCACCCTAGGATCAATTCCACTTGAAGGAAGAATTCTCAGAATTTACCCCGCTTTTCTAGAATTCACTCAGAACATAAACTTCTTTTAAAATTGTAATTTTTTCTATCTTTCATTTTTAACTAAGACTAGCGAGCCGCACAAAGAAACACTTTTGTAGTTGTAAGCTTCTCGTTTATTTCGGACGCGTTTCGTCTCTAATTGAGACTGCCTTGGGGAATAACTACAATTAAAGAGGAAGAATATATTTTATAGCATGTTGTTGTGCCTAAGTTTTGAATTTCTATGGACGTTAATAATAACTGAAATCGGGTGTTATAAAAAACTCCTAATCACAATTAAGTTATTGCGTATCGCTTTATTTTGGGGGGCTAACGATTAGCGCTAATCGTAGAATTTCACCGCTGAAAAAAGTCATGGAAAAATAGGGGTAAAGATGGCACATGGGAACTTAGGGTATTATCCAGTTGTAGCGTGAATTCTCAGAATGTACCCCGTTTTTCTAGACTTTACTGAAAAAAAATGGAAAATCGGGTAAAGATAGGATATGGCAAGTCAGTAGGATAAACATGATAAATTCCACTTGGTGGAAGCATTTTCAGAATGTGCCCCGTTTTTCTATAATGCATCCAAAAAAAATGGAAAATCGGGGTAAAGTAGATTAGATGTGGCAGGTCAATAGAATTATTCCACTTGGAGGATGAGTTACTAGAATTCACCCCGTTTTTCTATAATTCCTTGAAAAAAAAATTGCACCCCAGAGTAAGGATGGCATAAGGGAACTACGGGAATTAATCCCGCTATTAGCATAAATTCAGAGTTACCCCGTTTTTGTATAATTAATTCATTAAAAAAAGGAAAATCAGGGAAGATTTGACAAGACAACGTACAGGTTGCATTCCACTTGCGGGATGAACTCTAAGACTTTACCCTTGTTTCTCTAGAATTCACTAAAAAATGGAAAATCGGAGCAAAGATGGCATTTGGGAAGTTGTAGCATGGATTCTCAGAGTTTACCCTCTTTTCTTGAATTAATTCATTAAAAAAGGAAAATCGGGGTCAAGATAAGATATGACAACTTAGGATATACTCCACTTACGCTATAAATTCTTATCACTTACCCCGTTTTTCTGGAATTCATTGAAATAAAAATAGAAGACCGGGTTGAAGATTGGATATGGAAACTTAAAATGTATTCCACTTACGGGACCAATTCTCAGAATTAACCCCCTTTTCTGGAATTAATTCGAAAAAAAATGGAAAATTAGGGATGTCCCGAGTTATAATTTATTTCAGTTTAAAAGATGAATGGACACAATTTAGCCCGTTTTCAGAATCATTGAAAAATTAATTCGGCACGTTAGAATACATTCTTTTATGAGATGAATTGTTTTTTTAGAATTCTCTGAAAATAACGGAAAATCGGGTAAAGATTACACATAACAAGTTGGGATATGTTTCACTTGTAGGATGAATTGTCCTTTTTTTCAACCCCATTGTGTACAGAATTCTTGGAAAAAAGCAAAAAACCGGGACAAAGATTGAATGTGACATGCTAGGATGTATTCAACTTGAAGGATGAATACTCAGATTTTACCCCATTTTTCCAGAATTACTCAAGAAACGGAAAATCGGGGTGAAGATTGACTATGAAAAGCTATGATGTATCCTACATGTGTGATTAATTGTAAGATTTAACCTTATTTGTCTCTAATAAACGAAAAACATGGAAAATAAGGGTAAAGATTTGATATGGCAAAATTGGAAACGCGGAGTGAAGGTGGCATATGGGAGCTAAGGGTATTATGAACTCTCAGAGTTTACCCTGTTTTTCTAGAACTAATTCATTAAAACAAAGAAAATTGGGGTAAAGATTTGACATGACAACTAAGGTTATATGCCACTTGCGTGATGAATTGTCATAACTTATCCCGTTTTTCTAGAATTCATTGAACAAATGGAAAATCAGGGGTAAAGACTTTGAATATTGCAAGTTATGATATTAACCACTCGAATTGTCGCGATTTACCCCGTTTTTCTAAAGTTCATTGAACAAATCGGGGTAAAGATTGGATATAGAAAAGTTGTGATATTATCTACGTGTAGGATGAATTGTCACAATTAACCACGTGTTTTAGAGTTGATTGAGAAATGGAAAATTGGGGTGAAGATTGGATTTGGTATGTTAACTCGCCTGGATAAATTGTCAGAATTTGTTTCATTTTTTGAGAAGTTCCACATTCAATGAAAGCTTACCCGCGGGTGGAGGTCAATAATTTTAGCCGGTACACTGTGGAATCCCCTGCACAAAGCCTGGGGATTATTCGACAAATATCACTGAGTCTGAGGAGATTATTTTGCTGGAAAAGAGAATGTAGCCTTCCCTATAAAATAGCAGTTTATCAGTCTGCAAGTTTTGGTGTTATGTTTTACCACTGTGATGTTCCTGATTGTTTAAAAGGGTCTGCATATTCCTCACACCCTGGGAATTTAAGTCATTTTAGCGTTAAAATGTTTGCAGGCAATGAGAAATTTCCCCAGAAGGTCTCTGTATACACAGATGCATGTGCATACATTGACGGCAAACTATTGATTTATCTTTGCGGTTTAAGCAAAGTGAACATCTACGAAGAGGCCCACGCGTACTATTCCCCGTAACAGAATAATTAAAGGGTTTAGTGCATGGTGTCTGTTTACTTGTGGAACCAATGGCGAACTTGACATGACATCAAGAGTCACTTAGTAGGGCGTAACAAAAGAAAAATCTATGTAAGCAAAGGACAAGTTTTAAGTTTCTCTTCCAAATATTTAATGTCTTTCGATCACGTAAAAATAAAAAAAGAAACATATACATTAAATTTATAATACTGATAAATCACGTGTACGTTTTTAATTAATTGAATATTAGTATTAAAGTATAAAATAAACCTCTTGGCAATGTAAGATAACTGACTAAACTTATTAGTGAAATCTTACATTGTCAAGAGAGGCGTGAAAATGATAATTATTAACTATCACTTCTTTTCCTTGATCTTGATCTTGGTGGGGCACAACCGGGCCGCGTCTCGTTGGGCATTCGGCACGGCGTGGCCAAGCCCTCGACACTTGTGACACCGAACTGGAATAAAAAATAAAATGAGAAAATTACAGACAAGCACAATGTTGTTGCAGTCCAAATAAGAGGGAAGGGAAGTTTTCCAGAAAAATGTCCTGTAACTTTAACCTCTCTGAGTAGAGCCGGAAAAAACACAGAGTTCCCAATTAAAAGTCCTGCCTCAGGTGAGCATCCTCTGGCCTCACCTTAGAATCAAACGATAAACCTTTTGGGTCAGGGTTAGACAAAAGGGAATCTTTTGGCACCAGACACACCAACAGTCGTGTATACCTTTAGTATTCGTCTTCATGAAATACATGTACCAGAATTTTGACCGTTCCTACAATGCTTTCTCCTCCTATCTTTCACAAGATTTTGATGTTGCCATAGCTATCAAATTAAAACTGTAAGATTTGTCTCCTTCAACCAAAGTGTTTCCTCTAGATATTTGAGCGAGATAGATATGATTAAACACAACACTTCATCTACCATTCACTACAATCGTGTGCTGTGTGTAATCTTATCATTTAAGGGTCACTTGGAAGAAGCCCCAAGCGACTTGTTAGACATGCCACTGGATGGGACCTTTTACAGTCAGTCAACACTTGCTTAATGCTTGGTTTTACACTTACCTCTTCTCTTATCTCTTCCTCTGTTAATTTCATCCCGGGTCCTTTCTTTGCCGTTACGCCCACTCTTCCTCTCTCTATCTCCGCGCCTCTCATCTCTTGACGTCTCTCTCTTTTTCTTCCTAACCTTTTTACCCTCTCCTGTTGCGCTTTCCATTCCCTTTCTCTTTTCTTCGTTCTTCTCTCTTTCTTTGTTCTTCTCTCTTTCTTTGTTCTTCTCTCTTTATTTGTTCCTCTCTTTTCGTTTGCTCATCACCTTTTCTTTTTTCTTCTCTTCCTCTTTCCAGTTCCTCTTCCATAACTATTTCCCTTTCAGCCAGTCCATGTTAATGACATGCTCTTCAAACATAAGAACTGTATCACTCAGTAATAACAATATACAACACATTTTACGAAACTGTTTAGCCCTGGGCCTCTGTGGTTTAATCTTCCTTCAAAACCCGTAAACATGACCGTTCAATGATGGCCTTTGTCAAAAATATCACCACCAATGTTCACACTAGAGATACAATAAAGCTCATCCTGGAATATGCACATGAACCATTAAAGAGAGTACCTCTTTCCGTGCCAATATTCTTTGATATGCATGACATCTAAGTCATCGATTATTAATTTTTAAGTAATGTTAAAAGTGACAAAACAGTAGTTTGATTGCTTCTCAGGGATGAAATGCACCAGTACTTCACTACACCAGAAACCCTCATCTGGAGTTGTGTGTAATTCATTACAGCCTTGTTCACTGCTTTTAATTCATGATAGGCGATAAACCTCCAAGCAATTTCAAGGACTTCCCTTAGAACATTTAATTTAAAAGTGACGATTTCCTGTTGAGTTGTTAGGGTAGCCAGAATTCTGTTCTATTCTGAAGTATAGGAAACCTTCTCAGGACAGCAGAGAAGAAAATTGTTTATCTCACAACGTGATCATCCAACTCGGGCAATGGTAGACAACTCAGAAAAAAATGATCAACAATTCTATTTTAAAGAGAACGAGAGAATATGGGTAGTTATCAGTTTGCTCGGCTCCCAGGCATATAAAAAAAACATAAGAGGATGTATCAGAGTATTCACTTAGATATATAAAAGTACTGTATAATTTTTGTGTTTAGGGCCGATATATACGGTACGACTTAATCGCATGCGACAAGCTTAAGGTTACTTCCCTTCGCGGGTGTCCTTCGGGAAAAATTCGTTCGCGCACCAGTTTCACTACAATCCTAGCAAACGATATATCAGAAGAAAGCTTCATAAATGCAGTTTGCAATAAAAATAGACTTCACGCAACTTTTCTTTTAAGGAATTGTCAGGATCCGGTAAGGCGTGAAACGACCGAAGGGTCTTCTATTTTTAAATTTATCGCGTATGGGATGCTGCAGCACGAACTAATTGGCTGCACAGTCCTATTCACAAGGCGTCAGTCAACAAAAGTGTAATAGGCTTTTTTGCTATTCGAGTTGGTTGTCTAGATATTGGCGCTAAAGTTGGAATAACTAAAAATGTGCAAGTCGTGTTGCGTAAATGGAAGCCACGGGATAAATATTTCAAATATCAAACTTCCCAAGACACTTTTGTTTGACATTATTCCTAGGATGTTTTGGCGAAATTTGAAAAATCGGTCAAATCTGTATACCCCATAAATTCGCTCAAAGTGGTTGTACTCCTCCCAAAATCAAATGCGAGATTGAGTTCATAAAGGTTCGCGAACAACCGCGTCACGCCAGGTGATTATCCGCTTGCCTCCTGAAACCGCAAACCAATAGGACAACGGAACCTCCTGGCGTCAATGACGATGATCAAGATTAACCAAGAAAAGTAACTCATTGCAGGCAACGTTTCTTTTTTGCTTATCTCGATCGCTGAGTGGAGCGTTGAGGAGGACGACACATTAATGTGCAAAGTTGCGAAGGGCAAGAAAAAAACCCGCGGCAAAAATGGAAAAACCGCAAAATGTGATGAGGAGCAAGACAACGAATCGACATACAGCTTTCAAAATTGCGATTCGAGGCAATTGTTAATGTCTTTGTAACAAGGCTGGTACTTGCGTAACGAAAAGGAAACCTCGTTTTAACATCATTTTATGGCAAATTTTGGGGTAAAATTTCCGCACATTATGCATTCAGTTTTTGGATAGAGAAGACAATAACCAAAACAATAGATTGCCATTGGGAAAACAGATTTGCTTTACAATAGTATGGGGCTGTGCGGAAATTTTACCAATTTTAGTTTGACGGCGACTTCTTAGATCGAAATCTGGACGCCAACGTGGAGCTCCGCCATTACCAGTCGCTTTCACGAAATCAAAATATTTCCATACACAAAGAGCTTTCCATGTGTGAATTTTGTCAAATGCGCGCTGTAAACAAAATATGGAAATAACATTAAATCGAACCTCAACATGAGCGGTTGCCGCGAAAATTTTCCCCAGGGTCCAAGATATGACACCTTCCGGATTTATCAACTTTTTTTTTGACAATGCGTTTTCTTAATAACTCGGGTGCTTTTAAAGATTTCGGAATTTTGTTAAAGGAAACGGTAGGTTGAAAGTTTGAATTCAGTTTAGTCTAGTAAAAGAAAAATCGATCTTTTCAGTCTCTGAAGGTGAGAAGTAAAATAAGACAGGCTAGGGACCAATTACACGCGCACGACATTTTATTTACTCCCTGCAAAAAATCGCGTACAATTTCAAATGCCATTTTGTCTGGCATTCGTCATAAAATGGTCCTCATGACGGCTATTTTAAAAAGTTGTGCTCGATTGTGTATTGTCGACATTTTGACGCAAGAAAACTTCGCCTTCCTCCCCTTCCCCTAGAAATCTGTGACAATATATTAAGTAATTTCTGTCGAATTCGGTTACGATTGTCGCAGCGTTTTAGAAAATGTTTTTCAAAGCCTACGACATTTTTTGTGTCGCATGTGAAAGTCGTAAGCGATCGCGAGTTTTTGGTTTGATTCACACGACACAAGTCTGTAGTTGGCCTGTCGTAAGCTTGTCGCATGCGAGAAACTCTGACGTACAGTGTAAATAGGCCCTTAAGAATCCGGAGAAAGAGAATCCACAATCTGTGAAAAAGTGTTGGAACACAGTTCTCAAGATAGGACTAACCTCCCCCTCGTACCTTGCGGTGTTAGTGGCGGTTAAACTAACATGGAGTCTCACTTAGATTGTGTTAGGCAACATTGCAATGGGCAGGAAGCCGGAAGGATTCGAAGTGTTTCAAAGACTTTTGTCAGAGATTGTAGCCCATTAAATGAATGACTGTTTACCACGGATTCATTTCTTTCAAGGATCCTGCAAATCATCTGAAATATCATCAGCGAGGATCACCCGAACAACGCTTATACTCGTGGAAATTCCAACGGCTGAATGACAACAGCGGACAATGTATAAACTGAAACTTAGATATGCCGTGCTTTCGTCGAATCAAACTCTTTACCGTATTCAACAAAGGATGAGTTTTGAAAAGTTCGCGATTTAACTAGTCAGCTACAATATTATTTTCTTATTTTAAGAATAAAAGTAATAACCTCTAGAACTAAATTGTTTTCGCAATAGTCGTTTTGTCATAAAAAAGTAGTAATACGTATCGTATTCCAGGCTGTTACAAAGTTCTCCATGGGAGAGATTTCCAGCTACAAAACCTTTAGGTTTCGTATAATGGGGTACGATCACCGTTGCGTGATCATAGAAGTTAAATAGAAAATGTTTCTTACCTGAAAAAAACAGGCGAGCAGAACAGCAGTTGTTCGGCGAAGTTGGTTTTAGATTATGGACCATACGTGATCGCGAGTGAGTTTTTCAGTTAGCAGAACAAAGAAGTACTATTTGTCGGCAAACGGCACAAAGACTTTTCTCACATCTGAGAATTGATCGCACTTGGCAAAGTTTTGCCGGTTCAAAATCTGTCCAGGAGACACTTTTCCAAATTGCACCCTAACTTTTCTATTTCGGAATTTATCCAGGAATTTTCCTAGTTTATTGGAAAATCGGCAAAAACATCAGAGATGCTGTAGGGCTTTGGTGTGGCAATGAAAAGAGGTTGGAAACTTTGTTGAGTAAAAAAATGAAGTGAAGTGACAAAGGGTCCCGGTATTCACAATCATCGAAAGAGTAACAGAAGACCGATGCAATCTCGGTTATTTTCCCATGCAAGAAAAAACTAATCAGCTCAAAAATTTCGGTTTAAAGTAAGCTTAATGTGCTAAAAGGAAATCAGAATCCGAAGACGTATATTTTAAACCCCCTGACGACGAAAAATATTTGAAGTGGTTTGATACCTCAACAGTCACTGAAACCAGAGTTTCTCTGATTAGGTTGTCTTGAATTTTGCCAGCTTTGATCGGATACTTTGCGTACAGGAGTGTATCGCACAATCCTGGTATTTCGCCTTGGGTTACAGGAAACCCTTTTCAGCAAAAGTGTCGGCATTTAGCTAATTTGTTTTTCGTTCAAAAGATATAAATCCTAACGCTATGTCACTCAAGGAAAAGTGGGTCGCAGAATTTGAATTATGATAACTCTTACTTGAAAGCGAAACTGAAAATTCCCCAAGATAGAACCTTTGCCCAAGTGCGACCTATGCCTTTTAAGCGGCAGTCACCCTTTATAAAACGGTCAACTGTCGAATTAAGTTTTGATTTCCTCTAATTATTCTTTGTGTTACCTTTATCAAGTGGTCACCGCGGTCAACCTTGAAGGGGTCATAAGGGCTTTTTTCTTTTGTCTTGACCTAAGCAGTCAACCTTAAATAATCGGCCATACAGTCATTCCGACCGCTAATACAGGTTTAATCGGCAAAGTTTCAACATTATAGGTAAAGATGTCGACAATTGACCGCTTGCCCCACGTTTGCCTTCTCGCTTTATTCAACATTCTTTCAACTTCGGATCTTGTAAATGTGTCTTTAACATGCAGAACATTTTACAAAATTTTGGTTTCTACTAAAAGGCCATTTACGCTTCTTGACTTCCGATGTTTCGAGAGGAGGATGACCTACATTCCTAACAAAGGCATATGGTCTAACATCACCCACGTGAAATTTCTCAGCCTTAGATTCTGTGTCAAAGTAAGTAACTTTGCACCGTTGAAGGATATGGTCCGACTGATAAGCCTGGACATTTATTGTACGAATATAAGTGGAGAAGAACTCTGCGAATTCGTTCCGATGGGACTGATCGGTATTAACCTTGGTTATTGCGAGCGACTGACATCCTCCAAACTACTCCAGGAATTTTTGCACCAAAGATGCAGTCTGGAAATGGTGGGACTTTCTGCCCTTAATCAAGCTGTTAACGATGAGGTTAGTACCAAACGGGAGTTTTGGAGCTTAGCCTATTATTGCGTTCGTTTGCGGTTGCCTGTGGTCTGAACGCTTTCCAATAATCTTTGATTACTTCTAATATATCTTGTTACTAAGATATAACAAGCTTGGAACACTGCCCATAGAAAAATATATAATTCTACCGAAAAAAGTTTTTGCCACACTGTGAATATTATCGGTAAAAAGAAAAATGTTTTGCATCATGGAAGTTTAATGTAAATAGCTTATCTGTTAAAATATATTAAAGTTCAAGTGGACAAACAGACTTGGTTTGATGCTACTCTGGTTTACAGATTTAATGAATGTAACCGAAGACGTTAGAATCCATAAACCCAACGTTTCGACACTCCTGTCTAGTGCCTTCATCAAAGGTGATCTAAACGATGCAACAAGAGGTCGTTTTATATGATCACTAATTAGCGGCCTTTTTTTCTGATGAAGTGTAAATAGCCGTCAGGAAGCAAACCGCCATCGTGAGGATCCTTGGGTTTGGCGAAAATATGCCCCAAAGTCTGAAAAGGTTTTTGAGCAACTTTAACGTTGTGGCTATTCAAACTAGACAGGAGTGTCGAAACGTTAGGTCTATGAATTGTAACTTCTTCGGTTACACTCATTAAATCTGTAAACCAGAGTAGCATCAAACCATATGTTAGCTTATCTGTTATTATATAAGTTATATAAATTTTACGGACATTGAAGCTGTCACGCAACAGACCCGAGACCACAGTCGAAACAGTTGCAGCATATAAAAATCGCTCTACTTGCTAGCAATAAAACAAGGAAATTCCACGGGAAATTAATTCACGCTAGACTTAAATATCCTTATTTATAACAGCAAAAGCGCGGATATCAACAACGCGAACGCCACAAATGCAGTAAAGCAGACGTTAAAATGTGTCAATTTCAGGCATGAATATGAATGAAATGAAAAGTAATTTGAATTTGGGGCATCTAACGCTCTCTCATAATCTTTGATTACTTCTATTATATCTTGTTTATTTTTGTTTCTTTTGTCTCTCGATCAGGCCACCTTATTCGCCATGAAATATAGCATAGAACATCACATCTTCCCCTCCCTCCTCCCCTTATTAACGTCTGGTCACAAGGTGACACCATCTTGAGATAATTCGAATCTCGAATTTATAAACTATCTTGGCCCTGCCTTTTGATTGCGTTGTCTGTCTTTTTTTTAGGTGTTGGAATCACTTTCATGTCACGATTTGAAATATTTGGATATCAGTGACTGTAACAATGTTACATCTGTACAAGTGGCAAAGCTCCTCGCTCGACAACCCAACGTCGAAGAGTTATCGCTGCAAGGTACGTGCCACATGGCTGCCATTTTAAATGTCTTGGCATCAAACCGGCAAAGTCTGGAGAATCTGAGGTATACAATTGAACTTATTTGCTTCTATCATCCCGATTGGATAGGGGTTGAAATTTTAGATGACAAACAAAGCGTCAAGGCTAAAAATACGCGCGAAAAGTAAGAAAATACGTAACAGTCGTAGATGGCCTTTACGCTCTCTTTAGACTATCTGAGCTCGTAAGCATGACATACACAGGATGGTGAAAACCCCACAAGTACCCGCACAGCGAAAGAGCCAGCAACCTTGCTCTGTTGAGGCTCTGTCAAAGCTAATTTATAAGGGTAGTATCTGCTTTGTTTTTGTTTGTTTTTTGTTTAGAAAAGTTTTGGCTGGTTTAAAATCATCGTGTCTCTTTTGAAAATCTCAAAAATCGCAGACGTCTCTTTTAGGAGATTTATTCAAGATCTTCGTCGCAGAGGGGAAGTGGCCGACAGGGCTACAGCCGCACTCCTAGTTTTAAATTGCCTCCAAATGACAAATGTGACCCGCCATATAATTTCAGGGACAAGGTGATAACACGCTCACAACACGCTTAGCGTGTTTAATATGCGCATATATTATTTTTTAACAATAAGTACACACTGTTTCGTTTTGGTCAAGTTAGCACGCTTGGTCTTTGTTTCGGTTTGAAAAGCGTGATCGATGTTACGCTTAGCGTGCAAGTTAACACAGGAGGACACACTAAAGTAAAACGTAGCTAGATTTTTCTGCCGTTCATCCAAATGTTTTCCTCTTGAACTCAATAGCACTTCATTGTGATGGGCAAGCTTACATAATGGTAAACAATGGTAAATAATGGTACGACAAATGAATTTTAACGCCTTCAAAAGTTATACACCATCACGTAATCTTATATAAGTTCCCGTTTCGCAAATTGTTTACTGCATTGATTGAATCGAGTTTCAGACACGTGACTGAGCGCGTGATTAAGAGAAAACAATCGTTTGAGAGTCGTAGTGCTCCCAGAAACAAAGAGTTGTTGAAAAAAAAATTGTTCCTTACTGTTGATTTTGTTTATCATCCCCTAAAAATCGCTCTGGTCATCCGATGGAATAAACTTTTACACAAATGTTTCGGCCTTTACCGGCTATATGTTATGGCGCTTTATGAATATCTTGCACATGTTTGGTTGTTTACGCGATCGGCGCAATTCGTCTGGCACTGAGTTACATTTTGTGCTTCAACATACTACAAATATCATCAAAAGTAACCACTCCACATAAAAAAAAAGTAATTGAAGTGTCTGCCTTGAATCCTTGCAACTCGTTCGCGGCCAAATGTTTCAACTTTGTTTTTTACGATATAAACACCGATGGGAGGTTCGGTTTTTACCGTAAGAATGAGAGTACATTGACTGTGTAATGACTAAGCGTTAGGTTCAGTTAACATGCGTGCTGCACACCGGGTTACACGCTACTATGCTGTGCCCGCTATTACGCTAGCTTTTGTATTCGAAGGTTAACACGCTTTGCGTGTTTGCCTGCTCGCGCTTCACTGTTCAACGGCGCAAGCTTTATTTTTTGTAGAGTGTTATAAGAAATAAAAGCATGAGCAAATTGTGTTTTAGCATGCTCAGCAAGCGTTATAGTCAGTTTCTTTTGTTTTCGATTGGAAGCGTGTTGTGAGCGTGCTATCACCTTCGTCCCTAAAATCATATGGAATGGTATAACTCTGAATCCTTGAATGATTCTCTGTCTTAGCGAAACGAACGACACAAACACGAGAAAACGTAGATCTTCTCTATTTACTTTCAGGGGGTTGTAATCACTTGACAATAATCTCAATGCAAGTTAATAATTTATTCATACATTTTTTCCTATGTTCTTAGGGTTCTAGAAATTGGAGGAAATGTACATACCCTCAATCAAGAAAATGTTGATTCTGCACTGGAAGTTCTACCAGTGTGTGAGAATTTGAGGGTTCTCTCTATTTTCAATTGCAATCTTGAACGAAACTCAAAAGACTACTTTAAAAATTTTTTGAACCTAGAAAAATTGAACCTATGGCAGTGTCACCCACGTTTGTTTAAGTGTGCTAAAAATTCTTTGAATTTGGATTTCAAATGTGAATTAAACCCACTGTCCCCTTTGAGAGACATAATATATGCCTCAAAAGAAAAGCAAGGAACCGCTTTGGATAGAGCAATTTTCAATTGAGTGTCAAAAGTAATCCAAGATTGTGATGGTTTTGCCCAAGTATGCTCTGTGATTGGCCCAGAAATCTTGCGCCACCCTCTCAACCAATCAGATGCAAACCCAAAATCAATCATAACTTTGTTCCTCGCATTTTTCTGCACTTCAGGCCATTTGCATGTATTTACTTTGAGTCCTGATTGGTTCCATGTGATATTTCCCTTTTTCTGAGTGGCCATTGCAGTTACTTTGGTTTTGGTTTCACAGTACTCAATTGAAAAGCACTCTGAGTAATACTGCAATTAAACTGGTTCACAGAGACTTTGTCGCCTTAATATTAGACTTGATGTGGTTTTTGTTGTTGTATTTTTTGGCCTTTCCAATTAAGATGAAAATGGAAAAAATAAATTTCATTCCAGAGAGACATCTGCCCAAAAGCAAGATGCCTATATGAGGAAATAAAGAAAACCAACCCTAAGTAATTCAGATTTAATCAAATTTTTAACAGATGACAATATAAACAGGTATTACTTTCTCCTCATCAATTACATGCCTCACTAAAGAAGACAATTGAGCAATATCATTCATGCTCATGCTAAGGCAAAGCTCTGTCATAATTTATTTCTCGACAAGATATTGTAGATGAACATAGAGTGATTTTCTCCAACCAATGAAATTGATCATAGACTACTATGCGTTACAAAAATTTTTGGCTTATGTCATGTTTTCCACACACAACATGGGGGTGATCCAACAATCAAACATGCCGCTGGTGTCATACAGGTTTGTTTACATACTGTTTCATGGGTTAAGTAAAATCACGCTAGTTGTTCCTTTTTTAATGTTTCATACAAATTTTGGTTACCTTTTTCCTGCTGATGTCCTTTGTTGACAAAATTCTCTTGATAAATAGGATACACTGTAAGTGTTTGCAACAAATAAACACTTGTGCACACAACATGTGCAATCCATAATTAATCTAACTAAAAATTCAAGCTGAAATTGCTCATTTAACGAACACAAATGGATAGTTAAAAAAAAAAACTGCTCCAGTTGTACTTGAACATGCAACACTTCTATGGAAATAAACATCTTCACTACAAATAATTCAAGCAAATAACTTCAGGTGAAATAGTTTTTTTGGAATTTGTGAAATTTAAAGTGGACCATAGTGCACTAATATACCATAAATCCATTCTACCTTCCTACTTACTTGCAACTGTTTGGCTCTAATTATTCAATATTATTTCACAGATCACATTAAGTAACTCTCCAATTTACCCTTATATACTTTTGAATAAAATAAAGCAGTTGACACCAGATTGAGGAGTCAAGGCTATTTTATTCACTAATTCATTCATAATTGTTGGTAAGATTTCTTTTTATGTGGGTTGCTGTAAACATAAAGGTTTTAAATAAATTCTTTGCAATTTAAATGTTTGTGTCAATTTTTTTAAATTCTACTGCTCTGGAAATGCACTAGATGTGAAACTCTGGAACTCAACAATTCCAAAGGAAGTTTTGTGGACAAATTCATAGGTCTGATGCGAACATGCTTAAGAGGTCACATTCTCTGTTGATGTTCTCTGGCCATGTCTAAGTACAATTCACAATGTGGAGCAAGGGAATTTTGGATATGACTTGAATTAAGCATGCTTCAAAACCCAATTGAAACTGTTAGAATGAACACATGACCCATTAAGTGTTTAACCCTTAAACTCCCAAGATCTCATTAGTATTTCTCCTTACTGTCTGCCATATAGTTCTTGTGATGTTAGTTTTGAGAATTTGGTATTGGATCAACTAATAATCCCCTTATCAATAATTTTCTTCATTCTCATCACTTGTCTGCTTGATATTGTATTGATAGTGTAAAGAGAAATTCTGTCTTGGTCACACATGGTAGCTAAAGGGTTAATTATTAGTATTACACTGTGCCAAATAGCTTGCCTTATTGATTTTATTTAAAATTACAAAAGGTCTTTCTCCTCAAGTTGCCTCCATTTCCAGTCTCTCCACATTTCATAGTGATACTGTTCTGTGATGTTCAATAAGACCCATCCATCACTATCAACTCGCTCTAAGATACTTGCCACATCTATCAACTCTTCTGTGTTCTCCTTGGTCCAAACTTCGAAGGCTCTATCCCACCTGTAATGGAAAAATCTTTGTCTCGACTTCCCCTTCCTTACCTGCCTCCAGTAATCAAAATCTACCATTTCTTCTGTTGTCATCACTGCATGGTAACACCCTCTTGGAACATTTATCCCTTTCTCCTTCCTTAGTTTGAAAAGATATTGCTCAGTGATGGGGTTAAGGCCTTGGAATACCTTCCTTTCTTCTTTAGAATAGAGCATCTGTAGGGTTGGAAGCTGTGAAGAAAATCAGTCTCCATTAGGAAAGAAAATCTAATGACACTTGGCTTGTGAAAGACTGTCTTCACCAAATTCGTACTAAAATGCACATTTGGCTTAATTTCATCGGGTAAGTACCACTTACCAAGTATCAGTATGTTAATGATGATATGCTATAAATTAACTCAAGGGACAATGAAAACAACCGCATCATTATGTTAACCCAACAAACAAATTTAGCAATTAAAGGACTATTAATCATTAGATGTATTTATAATAATTTAACTTAAAATTCATTGCAGACACAAGGCAATAAAAAACATCCAAAACTAGTCATCAAAGGGAAACAAAACACAAAAGTAATAGTACTAAAATAATAATAATAATAATAATAATTTAATAATAAGAACAATAATGATATTCCCCTAAACTACTTGACATGTTAACAAGAACATCTCTGCATAATATAAAATGATTATAATAATAGTAATAATAATAATGATATTCCCCTAAACTACTGGGCATGTTACAAGAACATCTCTGCATAGTATACAACAACAACAACAACAACAGCAGTAAAAAAAATAATAATGATAATGACGATGATGATGATGATAATAATAATAATAATAATAATAATAATAATAATAATAATAATGTAAGAGAAAACCCAAGCAGAAGAAAACCACAGATCACTCACAAATTCTGCATACCTCGTGAGAAGCATCATAAGGAGGCTTGAGGAGCTCATACAAGACCAAATCTTCATCATCTGGTTCACTGGCTGTAAAAAGGCACAACAATGCTTTCTTTAGCATATAACAAAAAAACAAGGTTTATAGAGATGAATAATTATGGAACAATATAGCAAAAAATTCATATTACAAAAACAAAGAGACAAAGAGTGAAAATGGTCAACATATTAATTACCTTGAATATTGTTTTCATTTGACAACTCTGTGTCTTTGTCCCGTAGTTGAATGTCTAATGGCAGAAGAGGAGGGGGGACAACAAATGGATCATCTTCCATATCTTCATAATCCTTCTCAAAATCCCCTAATTCATACTTACCAGGAAAAGCAACACCAAAACCAACAGAAACCTCTTCCATGGTTTTGTCAGGACTAAATGGACTCACTCCTGTTCTGCATTTCTTAATTCCATCTTCACCTATTCTTGCACTGCTGTTTTCACCAGCACAATGTATAAGTCCTGTACCACTTACTCCAGATTCTTTGTCACTGCAAATATTCTCTTGACCCCTACATCTCATAGTTTCAATGGTAGAGCAACCAACTAGCCCAAGGACACTTCCATGGCCACCTTCTTCACAAGCTGGATGACAACTTTCTTGGGTACTGGGACAATTTTTAATGTCACATACTGGTTGCCCATTCATGATAATTTTCGCAAATGAATTCCGCAGGAATGGCATATCCCTTAAGCTGAAATTCATTTCCAAGTTGTTGACAAATGCACTGATAAAACCCAACACAAAGACACCACAGTCAAAAACATTCTGTCCTTGAGAAGGCAACTTTTCTCTTTCCTCCTGACTTAACCTTCGAAATGAAGAAATATCAATATTTGCAGTTTTGAATTCCCTGCACAAGACCTGAAAAACATAATCACTCCTTCGATCTTTACAAAGGGAGTCAAATTCCCCATACAACTTCATTGGCCTGTCTATTAAGACACACCACCAGTGACCAGGGCAATGAACAGGAAATACAAACTTTTCATACTTGTGAAAATCACACCTAAGCATTTCCTTAACACCCAGCTCTTGGCTGCTGTGATTTAGCCAAAAGGTGCTTGCCACATACACATCCTTTTTCTGACTCATTAAGAATGGACCAATGTAGTTGATCACAACATCATTTATTTGGTTACCTGGCTTGAGGGTACGAACATCTTTTGCTTTGACTTGTCCATGGAGTGTGGCAATGATGGTATCATCACTTATAGTACTGCTTAAATCCCACACCTCATCCAGTGTGCAATGAAAATTTGTGTGCAGCTTAACTTCTGGCAAGTCATTCACTCTCACAGGATTGCCATAAGTTCCAGGCCCTTGAAGGTTTACAGCAGCAAAATCTGGGTTCTGATATGCTTCTCTCTGAATGTAACCTAGGCCATCTTTAAGGGACAGTGGAAGAGCAGATGTCCTGCGACTATCAAGAAGTACAATTGCATCTGCTTTAAAGAGCAGAGTAACAAAGTGATATTCCTTTGTCCTCACAATGAGTGATGGTCTCTCATCTGCCTGGAACAATCCCAGAAGAAGGGAATAAAATTCCTGGAGACTGCTGGTGTCAAGGGAATTAATTGCAGCACCATCCACAAGTGCCCTCAAGGGTAAATCTAGTCTTTGAAATGTACAGTTCTTCCTAATTGCTGCCTCCTCCATTGCTAAAATACTGTAGTCACCATCAAGACCCCGCATAGGCTCTAAAGGTACAGAAAATCCACAGCCAACTTCACAAACCTGTTTTAACCAAATGATGTCTGCTGCCAAATCTAGGTCAAACAAATTGAACATAGTAGGTCCTTTCCTGGAACAACCTATTGCATTGTTCATTGCACAAAGTCCACAGAATGAGCTGTACCCTTGAACTTGCATACACTCCTGACTGCCATTGTTGCTACTTAGGCGCACTTGGCTCTGTACATCTTTATTTGCATGCTTGTCAATAATCTTTAAAAAGTACCTCAAGTTACTTCTTTCTGTGGCATTATCTTGAGAAGGATTTATGGCTGCAAGAAAGCCCTTCAAGGGCATTACAAACTTGGCCAGTTCACTGCAATAAGGATCAATGTTCTCTAGATGTTGCTGACACTTGTCCTTCAACTCAGCTGGCTTCCATAGCATTCCTTGATTGCTTCCTGGCATGAACAGCAATGATGTGGATGGCTCACCAAGGGTGACTTCATGGGTTTTCAGACTTCCTTGGGGTGTACTGCATCTGTTGGATCCAACATCAACATTTACATCATTTGTATGGTCAAGCAGATCATCCTTATTGAACACTGGCTCATCAACACCGACTTGGGTGCTAGGTCTTTTGATACTGTCTTTATCATGGCATGAAGTACTAGCCTCAGTTGTATGGCTACTTAACAGAGGGGTTTCCTTTGGAGCTGTCTGAGATGTTTTCATTATACTATCATCAGATGGTACAATGCAACCATCTATTGTTACACAGAAGAGCCCACAGTTAACAGCCATCTGAAGCACAAGATTCTGGCAGCAGGGATGAAAGCATGGAGTTTCTTTTTGCTCTCCAACGCACGACAAGCAGTCAGAGTGCTCCTCGTAACTGGTGAGATGACTTAGAATTGACTTTCCCAGGTTTTGCTTTCTGTCTCTCTCCCAAAAGATTGTACCATAGAGAAAGTACTGAAAACCCAAAGCCTGTAAAGTTTGAAGGCCAGTTACAAACTTCTGGTGAAACACAGCTTCATCTTCCTCTCTGTCAGAAAACGACGATACCATGGCAAGGAGTCCATAATCCAGAACCTGACAATAACTCTTCAATAAATCATCAATACTTCTATGGTGAGCCACTTTCCTCAACCTTAGACTTCGATTATACATCTCCTTACGCACAGTTAGGCCAAACTCTGAAATGAAATTGTGCATATTCAGCAAAGATAACTTGGGGGGTGTTTCACAAAGGGGAAGTTCACACTGCTTTTCCTTGAACAAAACCATCTGGCCACCAAAAATGGATTTAACTACCAGTTGCTCTCCACATTCTATCTCCACCTTGAACATTCCTCCAGGACGCACCTCTTTGATGACCCCCAGAACATTCAAGGGCTGAAAGGGATCTGGCTTTGAAAAATGCAATCCTTCTGAACGTGGATTTTGGAAGAGAACTTTGTCTCCCACCTTAAATTCCCGCTCTTTAGCCCTCTTAAGAGCCCGTTTGTGATTCTTTTGAATGGTGTGTTCTGTTGCTTCAAGCACATCCACCATCTTAGATTTGTATTCTTCACTCAAGTTGAAGAGGTATTTGGTGATGCTCTCTACCTGGAATTCTGCCTCTGAATCCACTGATTGAAGTGGGATGTTGTTGTGACTGTGAGAAGGTGGAGAATGTGAATTTCCTTGCACTATCTTCTTAACAGCTGCTGACAGCTGCTTAGCTGAAACACCCAATGAGGACAATAATATGGTCTCAGAAGAAATTTGCAGGATGGCCTCTGTTATCTCTTCTAATTTAGATTTATCCATGGAAGTGCTTTCCCCATGTCTCTCAAGTTCAATGAAATCTTCTGATGAAAATTCATAATCCTCAAGGCAACCATCTTCAATACTTTCTGTCCACATACTATCATCTGGGATGATGTAGTCCACCAAGCAGGAAGGCTCACGGTTCTTATATATTCGAAAAGGCACATCATTAATTGTGCTGTGCCACTTGCAATTCAAAAGGTCTGCAATAGCAGAGAGTAGTAAAGGCCAGACATTGGCCTGAAGATCTCTAGGCAACTGTTGTAAAAACCTTGCAAGTAACCTTTTGACTTGCTTGTTGAGATTTTCTATCTGGCCTTGAGACTGTGGGTGGTGTGGCCTACCATGAACCATGCAAACTTCAAATTCTTTGCAAAGTTTTTGCACTACCTCTCCAATGAATTCACCACCATTATCTGACTGAATTACAGTAGGTGACCCTTCCTTGATGAACAAGGCCTTCAGAACGGCATACACTTCTTCTGCAGACTTTGTTTTTAACGGGAACAGCCAACAAAACTTCGAGAAACAGCACTTGACTGTTAGAATGTAACGGTAGCTCCAACAATTATTCTGCATAAAACTACGGTGCTTCTTTGGGGCCATGTCAATAAGGTCACACTGTAGTCTGGAATGGGGGCGAAAAGATCTAATGGGGACAGGAGGGGGAAGCACTCGCATTGGCAAGGGGTTGTTGACCTGACATGTTGAGCATCGAGCCAAGAAGGCCCTAATAAGGTTGAAAATACCCTTAAATACATATTTTTGATTGAATAGCCTACTCAAGGCATTCACCCCTCCAGGGAGGCAAGTATCCTCTCCAAGGACACCTTTAATGTAGTGTAAACTGCTTAATACACCATCTACAGCCTCTCTGTAGAGAAGTTGCTTTGTAGTCTTAAGCTCTCCTTGAACATAACTGTTGACCAAAACAACAAGGATGCCATTTTTGTCACGGACAATCTTACCTTCTTGGTCAAGTTTTAGTGTGTAGACTGGTCTTTTCAGGCTACGTCGTTCAAAAAATCGTCTTTTATACTGATTAAAGAAAGCATTTAAGTTTTCATTCTTCTCTGAAGAAATACCATCTTTTGGGAAAGATGTATATCCTGGAGTACAATACAAAACTGCATCTGCCAGTTTTTCATAAAAATATTTCTGGCATCCATTGAAGCTACAATCTGCTAAATAAAATATAGTATTTGTGAATAAGTAATAGTTATAGAAGATTGCTACCTTTAACATACATTTATTGATTAACCCTTTACACCCTAACATCATTATGCATATTCTCCATACTGTTCTCTATACATTTCCTGAAGCCCTGACAAAGAGAGTTTTTATAAAAATCAAGAGATTTATAAATTGTTGGTCATTTCCTTTATTCTCATGAACTCAATGTTTGATTCAGGGGAGATATTGTAAGGAGAAATTAGAAGCTGGTCACTTTTAGGGGTTAAAGGGTTAAGATTTTTTCTTCCATAACCGGTAAAACAGATCCTATTTAATGGTTCAGAGATGACCTTTCTACAAGTAACTGGAATTGAGGCAATGGAAGATATTACTGCATGCTCAGTATATTGTTGCACAAAAGTATTTAAAAGTTTCCTGTTTCTGAATTTCAGTCGTGGATAACTGTTGTATTCCAGCACTGTTATTTTCCAGCCCCTCTCAGCTGTTCTCAGTTTCTCAGCAGGAGTTAACTATTGTATTCCAGCACTGTTAATTTCCAGCCCCACACAGCTGTTCTCAGTTTATCAGCAGGATTTACTGTTGTATTCCAGCACTGTTAATTTCCAGCTCCACACAGCTGTTCTGAGATTATTAGCAAGGAATAAATATTCTTTTCCAGTCCTTACTTGTATTTTCAGTTGCATACTATTCTTCCCACATTTCTTAATAAATGAACCTATATTTAGTGGACACTTCTATATCACAGACACTGGAGAAGGTTCTCAGAGAAGTTACCTTTGATACTTTTATAACTATAAAAGTAATAGCTTTCACTGCAATTTAAAGTGATTTAATTTTTGAAATACAGTTAACTTCTCCACTAACCCCACAACACCTGTGCAAAGCATGTCAATTACAAATAACAAATATGGAGAGTTGCAAATTACTTTCAATACTTTATAGTGCAAGCAATGTATTCCCTACCGTCATTTTTCAGTGTTTTCTTTCCATTTACAGACTCAAGTGGCTGTAATGAAAAAAACAAATTCAAACAATTTTACCTCACTTCTTAAAGCAAGAAGTCACAAGACTAAACAACAAGTGTAGAAACTTAGACATACTTAGGCTAAAACTCTGATTCAAAAATAAAAAAATGACCCCCCTGCAAAAGAAATTGTACCACTGTCTTTGATACCATCCTGTCACTCTCCTATTTTTTTTTCACTTTTCTTTACTTCTAATTTGTAAACACATATAATGCTTCTTCTCAATGGGAAGTGTCTTCAAGAAAACTCAAATAACGAAACAGTATTGGCAAGAAAGATAGCCAAATGAACAGTAGTATCGAATTAGAGCTTAGAGCAATTAAACAACATGAATGGCTGCTACACCCCATTCTTTTTTCCCAGGTCTACATGAACTAGATTTTGAGCACAGAATGCAATACCTCACCAAACATCTGCTATGATGACTCACTTAAAAGTGTGCATGATTATCACCTCTTGCTGAGATAGCACACTTCACTTCAATGTTTTTATTACTACACATATGGGGGCTTTGGTAAGATTGTGGAAAGGAGGGACAACGTTTGAGCAGCTGGGAGGGACCAAAATGACAGTGTGACAGCCATTTATTCCCACTTGGATGGCAAAGTCTGGGGAACCTTCCCCTGGAAATTTAAAAGTTCAGATGTCCAAAAGGGTCCATTTTAGGCCACTATTTCCCAAGTTGGCTAAAAATTATAGCTGCTACGAGGGTGAGTATTGACACTGAATTAATGAATAGAGTACCTTTTATGTAACTAACTATATAAACATTATACATAGCAATGTTGTCTCTGTGATGATGTCTGTGTGGTCTTGTTTGATTTTTACTTTTGCCTTGCTCAAAAAATGAGATTGTGCTGAGGACGACATTAGATTTTGGGGTACAGTGCTGTGATTTCTAACACAGTATCTTTAATGCAATTACTGATGGCAAAGGAGTTAATCAGTACTTCAATGATAAATGTAGAGCATGGCAATTAATGAAACGATCAATGTCTAATCATGAACTAGCTCTTTGTCAGTGACAAGTTCACAAAATTAATATTGGTGAAGGTTACTTCATACAACAATTACTGTAAACCACCATACCAAAAAACATGGTGACTGGTACATTCAACCAGAACTCTTTGTGCAAGAAAATACTGGAACCAATCATAAAAACAAGCAGTAAAGGTCTGAAAATTTAAACCTTGCATACATAATGTTGTTGTTTTGTGAAATATTGCTTTCTACGAGTGCCTTAGCCTAAGAGTAATAGTAAAATGCACAGGTGCCATATTTGTCTGTGAGTGGATTGAATCTATTGGGTGAACACCAGAAAAAATAGTAATATTGATACAAATAGGCTGAGGGTTTAGTATAGGTATGCTGTGGTTTAGTTTTATCCTTAGTTTAATTCTTTTACTTTTAATAGAGGCCAAATTGATAGTGACACATCATCTCATCATAACTTAGGCTAGGAGCTAAATTTTATCTTTCTTTACACAAAATACATTTTTCATTCATATCATTAACAAAACCAAAGGAAAATGATGTTTATACCAAGGACAAAAATTAAGCACAACATATACCTTTTTATAACTAGTGCATAATTCGCCAAGAAAATGTTTAGAATAGAGCTTACCACCTCATCAGCACTTTTGTTTTCTTTGCTTTGCTGCTGGTTCTCATCCATGCCTGTATGAATGATATTTAGTAAGGGTGAAAGGATTGGTATTTTCTTAGCAAAGATAGTTGCAGAGAGTTTCTCCACTAATATACAGATCGCCAAATGCTCACAATGAATGCCAACAAGACCAAGTTCTTGCTAACACATGTAGGAGCAATAATTGCTAATAGTAGGCAATAGTCTGTATTGAATTAAGTATTCATTTCTGCATGAATTAGTGTTTATTTCATTTTAATGTTTGTGAAACATAGCTGAAAAAGTATGGATAATGTGGTAACATATAACATACATATTGTTATCATATTCCTTATAATTTGGTACAGGGGACTTTACTCTAAATTGATCAAAATAAAGAAAGTGGCATATGTCAGCCACTGATTTAAATAGCAAAGCACTAATTATTAAGTGAAGAGTAATTTTGCTGCAATTCTGTCCCTTCTGGGTGAGCAAAGAGAGTGATTTAATATATTGTAACCCAACTGTTACTTGTTGGAGAGCATTGGGAGACAGCACCCTATCCTTTATGAAAGAGACCAGATCTTCATCATACGAGTTAGCAGTTTGTGAGTTAACCTCCCAGGATATGTGATATTTGACATCAACCATACCAGAGGTTGAATTTTTGCGTAGTCCCATACATTTACAATGAATACATGTCTTCCACTGTATCCATAATAGCCATCATTGTAGGCACAATGAGATGGAGAAAATCACACATTTTTGGGCATTGAAACACCGAGATCTGCCCTGTTTTTCAATTATGTAACATCTAGTTTTACATGTCCCACGCAAAATATAAAAATCAGCCCTCGACACTGAAGGATTCAATGAATCCAAGTTAGTAGTTACTCGCACGCTTCGCCATGCTGTCACATGAAATCTACAGTATTAAGCCCAAAACTTGAACGTGATCTTTGAAGAATGGTTGTAATATTTGAATTTAACAAAATACTAACATAAAATGCAACCGAAACCTTACCTTCCTTTAGTAGTTCCGACAAAAAAGCACAACTTCGATCACCAGCACACTCCAAACCAATAAGGGAAGCTACGTCAAATTCTCGTCTTCCTAACCTTTCCAACGTATCGAAGAAAATTTCACTGATACTTCGCGCTTAAAAACGCAACAAGAATATTAATCTTTCAACAATCCGAAGTGTCCCAAAAGGCATCAAGGATAAGCCCATGAAACAAGAATAGCCCATAAAATTCTCAACCTTCGAGCGCGGAAAACTTAACGATAGTCTCACAATTTTGCATTGCATCCCTCCCCTAGTTGGGAAGTGACACGCAGAAGACACGTTCACAACGCACTTTGATTGGAAGAAATAAAACCGCATTCTATTGGTTATTAGGTGTGAGGACATAACTACAACGGAAGACACAACTGCAACGCTACACACGGTGGCCTCATGGTTTGTGCGGTCGACTCCAGATCGGGTGGTCTGGGTTCGAGCCCTGGCTGGGGTCATGTTGTGTTCTTAGGCAAGACACTTTACTCTCACAGTGCTTCTCTTCACACAGGTGTACAAATGAGTACCAGTCAATGTGCTAGGGGTAACCCTGCAATGGACTAGCATCCCATCCAGGGGGGAGTAGCAATACTCCTAGCCACATCATGCTAAGAAAACCGGAGTTAAGCACCGGCCCCATGGGCCACTTGTGCCCATATAAAAGCTTACTTACTGCTTACCACCTTTCCACTACTTATGCCTCAATTTTTTAACCACTATTATCAATTACAAAATAATAAAGAATTCTATAGCCATGGGGATAATTTAAACATTGGTAATGAAATCTTTATTATGCTTGTTTGAAAGTAACTGGGAGAGAGTTGTAATCTACTATTGGTTCTCATGAGATTTCAAAAAAGAGATCCATGTAAATATATGACTTCATCAGACTATCTGAATCTCAATTCTCTGCACTGTCTGCTGTACGTTTTGTATAATTTTACCTTTGAGAATTTAGTTTTTGATCAAAAAAATATCCTTTATTCAATGTATTTCTTCTCATCACCTTTCTGATTGAAAATTTACATTTATAGTAAGGAGAAATTTCTCTTTGGTCAGTCATGGTAGTGAGTTTATCAGCTTCAATTTAATATATGATGTAGTTTAATGCTGTTCTTTTTCTTGTTGAAAATTTATTTCCCTTTGTTCTTTTATTGAAATCTGGAATCTAGAGATCTGGGACATTGAATGATGTTGTCCCTACCCCTTTCAAATTTTTTGATTGACAGCTCTGTAGTAGTCCCTCCCTTTAACCTAGAATTTGTTGCAATGTACTCTCACTTTCTACAAGACTAGTGTAAACAATTCCTGACATGCAACACTATTTTACTTGAAAAGAACAGCCAATAAAGATAAAATTTTCTTAACTTAGTAGAGAAAATTTAGTATCCAAATGTACTTTCGTGCAAGAGATTTAGCCAACTTTAGGGGAGACCATGAGATGTGCCATGTAAATGTAGGAAATACTCCTTTATAATGCAGGAGAGTTGACATACAAGAATAGATGTCTCTGTGAAATATACAAGAACAAATGAATCTAAAATTACTAAGCTAAGAATAAAACTGAACCATGATCAACAGCATGTCATGGTGAGGAAAATCATTAATTTTTTTTTTTTTTTCCAGGTTGTGAATTGGTGATATGGGATGTCAATGGTGATGGACTTGAGGTTGTTGCCAAGGAAATAGAAGCAGCTGATGGTGTGGTGCACTCTTACAAATGTAACCTGCGAGATAGGAAGGAAATTTCCAAGACAGCAGAGAAAGTGAAGGAGGAAGTGGGTGAAGTTTCCCTTCTCATTAATAACGCTGGTATCATAACAGGAAAGAAGTTCATGGATTGTTGTGATGAAGAAATCTCAGCCACTATCGATGTAAACATCTTATCACATTTCTGGGTGAGTTCTTTTTTGTCTATGGCTTCAAATTAGGTAGGTTAGTTGTGCAGGCAGTAGTCAGTACTTAATTAACTGCTCCAAGGGCACTTGTGTTATTTCATGAAACCTTAAATTTAGAGGCAACAGACTCTACTTCTTATTTACCCATTCATTCCTGCTAGAGGTGACCAAGACAGAACTTCTCCTAACAATGCCACTCTATTGTTAAGCAGAAAAGTGATGAGAAGTAAGAAAAAGGTCAGTTACTGAGAGATATTTGTTCTTTTGCCACCAAATTCTCACAGCTTAAAATTAAGAAATTGAAAGAAATGTCAGACAGACATTGCAGAGACTTAGAATTGATATTTAGCTGTTTAAAGTGAAAGGGTTAACCCTTTGAACTGGAAGAGTGATTAGCATTTAATTTCTTCCTACAATAATTAGCACCCCCAAATCACACAATAAGGTCACAAGACAGGGGCAGATCTGGGATTTCCTTGGGGGGGGTGGCACCACAAGCACCATAGGCACAAGCTTTCTAGGGGGGTCTGGGGGCATGAAAATGCAGAGTTTGTTATTAGCGGCCTCCAACTCACCGCACCCACGGCTCAGCCACCTATTTGTCGTTTATAACAAAGATTTGGGCCACAACTGATGCTGGTTACATCTTGAAAGTTGTCTAAAGTTGTCTGATAACATTTTTTAGAATCTTTCTTATAGTGAGAGTTTTGATTTTAAAAAACTCAGTTCAGCACTAATATTAATTTTTGGTCCACCTAAAAGGGGGGGGGGGGTACAGGCCCCCTCATGCCCCCCCCCTGGATCCACCGCTGCAACAATAAGGGAATTGATCACCAACTAAAGAAGCTCTTGATTGTTAAACAATTTCTCCTTGTCAGCACCTTTGGAAATGTATAGAGAACAGTTTGGAGAATATGCATACTGATGTTAGGGTGTAAAGGGTTAGGAGGAGGTGGGATGGTGCAGTGGTGAGAGCACCTACCTGACCTACCTGACCTACCTCCATATTTGATTCACAGACTTGATGTACATTAAGATTTATTTTGCTCTTGATTTGGATCCTTACTTCAAAGCATTTCAAACATAAACAGGAAGATCTCACTGTTATTTACATGGACTCTTATCCCATCTTCACTGGATCTATGTAACTTATTCATACATTGAAAACAACACATGTGTAAGATTTTTGTTTATTCGAGAAATAGAAATATTGCAATTATTATTATTATTATAGTATTTTGTGAACTGCTGTGTCATGTTTTTAAAATTTCCTTTTGTTAAAGTTCTTTTCTCCCTCATTTAGACTATTAAGGAGTTCCTTCCAAGCATGTTTCAACAAAACCGAGGCCACATAGTAAGCATAGCATCTATTGCTGGTTATACTGGTCTTGCTGGTGCTGTTGACTACTGTTCATCCAAGTTTGCAGCTGTTGGTCTGATGGAGGCATTACGTCAAGAATTGTTAAGCCAGAAAAAGAATAGTATTCAACTGACAACAGTATGTCCTTCACTTATAACCACTGGAATGTTTGATGGAGTTAGGTTCAGGTTGGTGAAGTTTCTTATGTCGCTATATGAGAAGTTCATATGCATAGGAAGAAAAGTATCCTCCTGCTTAGTTGTAATTACACCTTGAGGGAAGCAATCAGAGAGGGCTGCACCTCAAACTCTGTCTTCCCCCGGCATCCCCTCCCCTCCCACCACCACCTAACCCCTACATTAGATTTGTCAAGTCCTTAGGTAGAAAGGAGGTAGGTAAGTAGGTAAGATGAGTTCAAAGTCATGGTTGATATGCTTGATGAAGCAGAGTTGGTAGAAGGGAAAGGTGGTAGTGCTTGTGCTGTGAAAGGAGTGATGCAGCTGTGAGGAGGAAAAGGGGAACAAATAAGACATAATAATTTACAAGATACATGTAAGTTTACAAAATATGTGATGAAAGGTGGCTTCTGTGTACTTCGCACAAAAACTTATTTGTCAGATGATACCACAACTGCACCCAATTTATTACATTGGAAATTATTCTTGGTTTTTTAGGTTTCCTAACTTGGTAGGCTTTGGTACTCTTACTCCACAATATGCCGCATCCAAGGTCATTGATGCTATTGAAAAGAACCAAATTCACCTCACTATGCCTCGAGGTGCTTATTTATCAACAGCCCTACAACAGTAAGTTTTTCAGTTTAGTTCATGAGCTCAACAATGGCTTGGGCTTATTAGGTATTGTAGTAAGATTGCCATATGTCTTGACTTCCAAATGTCATCACATGCAGCTCTTGCTAACAAGACAAATTGCCTCACTAACTCCAGTCAAACTGACCCAATTTTTATGTAAATTTGGTTACACCAAAAACAATCCTATTAATTTTTTGCATTTGAAATCTGTAGGAAACCTGGAGAGAATTTTCATACAAAATTGCTTTTTGCAAAGAGATGACACATCTTTTTTGATGTCTGCATAACTTTAAATGATGGCCTGAGGTGATTTTAACCTTTCCAAAGGTTTCAACAACATTCACTACATGATAAAAGTTGGTGACCCTGACCCTGACACAACTCATAATTACCTACAAAGTGACACTAATATTGTTTCACATTTGAATAGATACAGCGCAATTTTCATACTAGTTTAAAACCATTATCATAGGTAAACACCCCGATACCTTGAACTAGAAACCTTCAATAAACCCATTGTGACAATGTTCTTCCCTTGTTCTGTCCTCTAGTATCCTACCAGAGAGAGCTACAGACCTGCTGTTGACCTTCCTTGGAGCAGATGTGGCAATGAACACTTTCACAGGGCGGCAAAAAAATGACATCAATGATAAAATGTGAAGTTAGAGCAACCTTTCAGAAATATACTTTAGCAAATCTATTATTGCTCAACAGAAGGGTGATTAGGGGTTGGGTTATTTGTTCAACAGAAGGGTGGTTAAGACCTTGTTTGCACTAAGATGGGTAACCTAGGATGGCCAAACAAAAAGACAGCCCTCCTTGCTTCTGAAGGGCTGGTTTAGGGTACCCTTACCCCACACAGAATAGTGTTGGCAAATGATCTTGCTAAAATTGGAACAATCATTCACTAAATTATTTGTCAAATCAAATTTGCTGTAAAGAACTACTTGGAACTAAACTTGTTACTTTGTTTCTATGTGTAATAAAGATGAATGATGTCAATTTATTATGAAAGTGATAACATGAAATGAATCTCAAATTACTAACAGTGTGAAAAGAGATATCAGTACATGTGTAATGATATAAATGATGTATCAATATAGTGTCTGTGCAATAACTTGTGCTTACTTAACCCTTTTCAGCCTAACATCAGTGTGAACATTCTCTATACTGTTCTCCATGTATTTCCCAAGGAGTTGACAAAGAGAATTTGTTAAACAATCAGGAGCTTCTTTGGTTGGTGATCATTTCCTTTACTCTCCTGACCTTCATGTTTGATACAGGGGTGATATTGTGAGGAGAAATAAGATGCTGGTCACTCTTAGGGATCAAAGGGTTAATAAGCATGTTGAGCCAGTATCTCTTACAGAAGGTACCCACAGATCATAGACAGCTAATACTTAGACAACGTGGTAATTTAGTTGAACATATGCACCGAGCGGGTTGGGGCTAGACATTACCCATTATCAATTTCAGAACGAATGATTATTGCAGTTAAGGGTGATCCTGTATTGCATTGGTTTGCCCTGACTAAACTCCATGATTGGTCAAGAAAACTCCCACTACCTCCTCAACCAATCGGATGCGAAACTAAAACCAATCACGACTTGGCCTATAACGTTTTCCCGCGTCAAATGTAAGCCATTACTTGTGACATACTTCGAGTTTCGCTGACATCTGCGAATGAAAATCTTCTGATTTTCCGTTGTGAATGCTTAAGATACGTAATCGAATGTTGCTCTATATTTAGTTTCACCATGAAACGATTCATAAGTGTACGCTTATTTTTGGCCCCATCTCTCTCTCTCAATGATTCACATAGAGTGGTAAAGAAAAGTAATTATGTACGCTCCCACGGTTCCTTTTAAAGCTGTTCTTGATTTAAGACCGTAATGTTCAAAGTCTATGCCCGCTCTTGGACCAGTAACCATACCCTATGGTACGCTGTCCCCGGGATCACCACCAATAATCAGAACAATATGAAACTTGAACACACCGAGTCAGTTTATTGCTTGTTAAGTTCTTGATTACATTTAGTAGAGAGGCACTAAGGCAGAGTTGAAAATAAGATAACCCTGTTTGCTATAAGCGTTGATATCGTTCAACCTTTCTATATCCGACGCTAGTAACAAATTAAAACTAACACTGCCGCTCTTTCATAAGGAGTTCCCGTAAAAATAAGAACGAGCAAGTGGTAAAACTTCAATGTAATCCATTTTTTCTCTCTTCTCAGAGAATGTACAAAAGTAAGCACTTAATAGCAGTACATGCAGTTACAAACCACGAGTATTCAATGAACGCAATCTTTCCACAGCATATTCTGACTTCACACCACTTAGGTTGAAGGTAACAAAATGTTTCGTTCCGGACAACCTTAAGGAAATAGCTGCTACCTAAAAAAAACTTTCATTAAATATATGCATAGTTAAAACTTTAAGGCTGAAAAGTTGAACTGCACAAATTTCTTGCGATTGGCCAGCGTTGTTATCAGTCACACTAAATCCTGCTCTCGTTATTTAATACTGTCTCTGCCTCTATCACTTCTTCATTAGATTAACTGACAACTAAAATAAAAACCTACGATAAATTATAGAGCACTCTTCGATTGAGTGTCACAAAACCAAAACCAAAGTACTCGCAACAGCCAATCAGAAGAATGGAAAACATCTTTTAAGATCCGATGAGAACTCAAAGTAAAAACGAGTTAACTGCCTAAAGTGCGGGTGATCAAGTCAGGATTGGTTTTAGTCTGGTCTTGCATCTGATTGGTTAAGAGAGAGGTGAGAGTTTTCATGACCAATCATAGAACGAAGTAAAGCAAAAACAGGGTAACTCCGGATTACTTTCAACACTCGATGGAAAATTGCTCTATTACATCCAAAATAATTTTAAATTGTTTGGTAATCGATGACTCCGTTCACCTCTTAAACTCAAACTGTGATTTCCAACAATGTGCAATTACTTACAAATACACTTTTCCGGCATAAAACTTTACTCTAGCTCTGCTATCACTAGTATTCTAGCTCTATATCATTTTGATTGAAGCCATGGGGCTTCTCTCTTTCAGTAGCTGTTACCTCGTCGATGTATTTAACCAGGATAGACCATTTTCTGTTGCTGGCTGATAATCAAGAAATTGGATCAATCTGAACAACAGAACGTGACATTCGATAGTCCGGCTGTCCAGTTCAGAAATCAGCATAATTGAAGTGATTGTAGCTCTGCCCTAAAAATCTGACTCTCAACACACTCAAATTCCAAAGGAAAAAAACCACAAGTTGATACAGTTATCAAACACGCACTCGATTCACCTCTACTAACTTTCAGTGGAGGAAAACCGTAATTATCAAAATAGAAAAAACTTAAAAACACTCAACTAATCAAACAAACATATTTGCTTAGATAACATTAGTATTGTATAAATGCACTCGAAAGTAAACATATTTACCTTCACTGAAATTTCACGCGTCCACACAAACTTTTTCACTAGGACAAACACCTACAGCCTCCTTCATCTAACTATTGTTGGTTTTTTGTAAAAACTTTAAAATTTTAGCACTCTAACAAAGTAACGAAAAACTCTGAACAAATGTCTATTGCGTCTAGTTGATAAAAGGCCTTTAATGCCCTCCAATTTTTCTATTTGAGGGCAATGTAATTTCTAGGAAACAGCAAAAGTTATAAAATGCAGACCCTTTTTTGAATTGCACACAAATTACACTGAATTATAAGGTGATCCCAAGAATTAAGAAAGAGGGCGCAAAAATTGTGGTCGAATCATAAGTTCACTCCAACTGAAGCCAATAGCGCATCAACATTCACTCAAGATTGTTGGTGTTCATTAAGTTAGAACTTAAAAATTCCAAAGCAAAAGGGTGGGCAACATGGGAAGGGATCATATCAAACTCCAAAGTATATAATAACAACCCCTTAAAATAAACATTACAACTAGGAAAAGTATTGCCTCATGTACTTCAAGTACAGTAGGAAAAAGTCTGGCTAAAAAAAAAAAAACAAAACTATCCATTGGATTCCTTAACAGGACAACAGGAAAAGTTGATTTTCTAAATATTAGTTAACAAAGGTAGATTGCATTGTACATGTTTTCAGAAAAACTACACTGCGCAGTTCGCTCTCCTTTAAAGTGGACAGAGCCCATGCATTACAAGAGACATCTTACAAGAACTCTGCTATAAGACGTACCGACCCCTATCCAAAATGGCGATCAAATGTCCAATCTCAAATTGTCAAACTTCGCATGATTTTCATATCACTTTCACTCTAGATACCTGTTATTCTATTTTGTAACCTCACAACTGTTTATAAGTATTAATTATCAACAGACCCTGACCCAAAATAGCTGCCAAATGTGAAGCCTGAAATAATTAAAATTTGCTGGAAAATCAAACCGATCTCACAATGGGTACCTATCATTTTATAACCTTATTTTGTAATCTTGTAAAGTTTCATTTAGTCAAGTGTAGTTTCAGCCAGGAAAATATCATTCAAATTCAGAATATTAACCTACCCTTTTTTTTTCGGGGGAGGGAGGGTCATTATAGAGTCTTTTGATATTGGAAACACTCAGATTGTCCCCAGTAGTTTTGATCCAAATGTTGAACACTTTCTGCATTCCTAGCTCTGAGGCTAATATTACATGAATAAATTTCTGCTTTGGTCGCCATTTTGATGAAGGATCAGAAAGTGGTGGAAGTACTAAAAAGGCGGTAGATGTGTTACTTGCATTTCTTTAGGATAAGAGCACTATGACCAGTATCAACCTGCTTGATTACTCTAAGCCTCAATTTGGTAACAATACCTTTTACTGCTCAGGTGGAACTAAATCTTTCCACCGGAATAGCGCTTTACTGTAAAACAGGACATGTTCTCCATTGACTTTTTGGTGGGTCATTTCTACCTTTTTTGCTGCCTGCCAACAACACAAAGTGTACAAATCTCCAACACACCAAGAAATTTTGCAAATACGGTACCTTGGATCTTCCATAATGATATCCACAGCTTTGGTGTAGGCACTTTCACGCGACAAGTTGATTTCCTGGAACTTGAACAGCTGAGCAGCATTTTCCGGCCTATGTCCAAAACCCTTCGGATTTGGTTTCTGCAGGAGAAAAAGTATCATTATCCCCTTTTCGCAGTTTATAAACATGCATGGATGTAAAACCATTAACTTATTGTCATTTTCATAATCATTACATTTAAGATAGCACAAGATTTTATGAAAAAAAAAGCACCAGGGAGAAGAGTCAGTTAACTTATCTCTGAGACTAAGTTATAGATTTTAAATATTTCCATCCGACTTTTGCTATTTCCGATGAAGGAATTTCTCAATTCCTTGGATGTCTGTTACCAATATTTTTTTCTTAGGTTTCCTCAAGATTATAATCTTTTGGTCTTACTCGTCAGTTTTAAAGATCATCAAACTGTTACCTAAACTTCTTACTTGCATAACTTTCATTTAATCATTTAGCCGACTGAAAACAAATTAGCGAAGAACTATCTATATTTCACAGTTTGAAAGAAAGGCAAACCTATGTAAGATGAGAGGCAAAGCTGAATTCACAAGCAGTAAGTTCGCGTACCCGTGCCGAGTACGCAAATACATTTCTCGAGGAAAAGTTTCACCAGATAAAAATAGACTGCAAAACGTTTGTATGTTTTATTTGAAATAATCAGCTCTAAAACCATAACAATAATGTTACATACAAACCTAGCTCAAGTTTCTTTCAACAGTAGTCTTTAAATATCTCCAAAATTTTTTTCAATTTCCCTCGAGGAGTTTAAAGATCAGAAAAGAAGTTACTTGGTCTCTCACAGCAGGTTTTAAGACTTAAGAGCCGATTTCGAAAGGTTGCAAAACAAAAGTTAAGAAAGAAAACTAAACAAACCTTGTTTATGTAACTATTTGCCAGCGTTTCTAGTTCTCCCCTAATGATCTCTGATATTTTGAATTCAGCGCGAGCAATCTTCTTACTTTTCTTCAACTCGTCTTCTTTCCAAGTCTCTTCTAGGACTCCGGCTGCCATGTTGAAGGCAGGGTCACCAAGGTCTGTTAACAGTTCCCAAACTGGTATGTAAGCCAGAGGGCTACCACGATCAATTAAAGCCCAAGTTGAGTTGTTAGCCAGCAACTTAGTGAACGTAGTAGGGTTTGTGGCTGCTGGACCCATGGCCTGGAAGGAGTACCTATAAGAAGCAGCTTCAGCTTTTTTCTCTTCTGCTTGTAGCTCACCGCTAGTATTACTGTGTCCGCCGCTTATGCTGGCTCCGATTCCAAATGCTCCTCCAAGGAAGCCAACCGATATTTGACCTTGAAGCTCCTTCGCCGCTTTCTCCGTGAAGACAGACGTTTCTATTTCTGCACTGCTCTCGGCGTCTACAATCCGAAAGAGGACACCACCAAGTGAGTGCAGGCCTGCTGGAAAGTGACTTCCGTAGCGATTCATGAATCGACGAGCTGCTTCACTGGGATCAGAGGCTTTCGTAATGGATCTTGCCATATTTCTTGCACTCATGGACAGCCTCATCTGCTCTTGCTCTAGTTTAAAGGTCTTGGTTGCAATCCAAACATATTGCAGTACAGAGACGCTACTGGTTTTCTTCTTTACTGAACTTGTCCCTTGACTTTCGGAGCTGGAGGCGTAACTACCATGAGCTTCTCCAACGAAAAGCTGTAGAAAACCACCGACACTGAACCCAATATTAGTGCTTGACGATTTTACGGCGTGAGCATACTTTGAGGCAGCCATGCTTTCAGAGAACTTCAAGTAATTGATCTGCTGAGAGTTGTTAGGACTACCCAGTGTTACCTCTGTGGGCATAAGGATGAGAGGTCGTTCCGCCGTTTTTGGCGGGTTGTACGCTGAGTGATAGATTCCACAGAGCGCTCGGCCTCCACTGGCTTTCTTAACTATTTCGAGGTCGCTTTTGTAACTTTCACTGACTTCTACAGCGTTTTCGAACTGTTCAATTACTTGATTTAAGTGCGTCAACAGTTCGTCAGGTTCTTTTCCACTTTCCTGTTTATTCCAATCAGGTGGCAGCTGGAGGATTTTTCCAATTTCAGCCATCTTCTCACTTACTGCTTTTTTTGCTCGCTCTGACTCCTCTTTTGCCTTTTCACTTGCCTCTTTCATCAGAGCCTTAGCCTTTTCTAGCTTTTCTTCATCAATAGCTTTCTTCTCTTCGCCAGATTTTTCAGCTTCAGAAGGTTCAGTGTTATTCAATTCAGCTTTAAACAGGCGCCTAACTTCGTTTTTTTCTCCAGTATTAGCTTTAAGAGCATCAAAGTCTTCAGCGGAGATACGACCGAGCGCCTCGAGAGATGGAGCCTTTCCAACCAACCACTTGACCCAATCTTGTTCAACATCAATTCCCTTGGAGCTCAAGCCACCAAGCACTTCTAGACTTGGTCCAAGTCGTCTTTTTATGACACTCAGGCCGTCCTTGACCACAACCTCCTGAGGATTGAGGTGGAAGTATCTTGCAAGTTCTGCCTTGTTTGTTAGGTGGTGTACCACAAGTTCAAGTCCTTCTAACTCCAAACCGTTTTTCTCCATCATATCTTTGAGTTCTGGTTCTAATCCATAGCATGAAGCAGATCCTAGCTGATTTAGGAGATCATTTTTGACGTCTTGCTTTTTAAGAGCATTTACTTTTTTGTGCAACCTTCGAATGAGACCTTCGCACTTTGAAGGATTGTTTTGAGGGAGCTTGGATATTTCATCCTCTACTTCCATTTTCATCTGTTCTATATGCTTCTCTTCTTCTTCGCGCACTGCAATTTCTTTTTTTCCTTGTCGTTTAGCCATGTTAAATCTTTTTATCCAGTCCTACGTGCAAATGAATGGAAAACTTTACTCTTTGATATGATGTGTTTACCGACGAGATTTGACTTTTATCAAATTTTTTAAAAGCAACATTTTTTAACTTGTTATTGAGCATAGAGAAGGGGCGAAGCAGTGTACATAAACTTTGGTTTACTGACTATCTATTCTTTGCAATGTAAAGCTGAAGTGATTTGGTCTAAGTGACCGAGTGGGAAAAAAATTGCAGAGTAATAGCTCAGCGCGTGTAAATCGCCTTTGGCAACCTTAAACATATTGAGTATCTTGTATATCATACACAGAACACAGTAGAACACGAGCGTGTCATCTGAACTACATATTAAAAGAAAAATGTTTGTTAACATCTAGATAGCTCCAGAAGAAAAACCACGTAATATACCCTAAGGATAATAAGACTGACCATAAGAAGGATCAAACAATGGAAATATCTTTGTTACAAATCGGAAACGAAGCGAAGAGTTTTCTGAAAGCGCCAATTCCTTTCTGGCCGACAACTCCTTTGCTTTCTTCGTTAGACTAATAGAAATACGTTTCGAGACTCGCACATTACTAATCACTACGTCAATTCCAAGTTGTTTAACACAAAATCAAGGTTAACTGACCTCGGTGGGAAAACTTTGAACGCTCTTCCGGATGACGTTAGCAGCCTACAAGAGAAATTGTGACATAAAAAAGATAAGTAGAAACAGAGCAAGCAGTGCGTGGAAAAATTAAATTTGACATGTACTTGTGGATGTCAGACTTTTTTTAAAATCACAATCCACCTTAACGAAATTTTTCCTTCCAATAGTGTTACTATTTCTATAAGTTTTCTTCGTCCAAAGGAAGAAACTCGAGGATGATTGACTAATTGTTATTTAAAAGAATGAAACAAACGACTCATTTCAAATCCAAAGCCACGTGCAATTATTACTCTTTAAAATGAGAAGTGCAGCTAAAAAGTTAGGCAATGAAAACAAAAGTGAGATACAAGGTAATTACGAGTTTATATAAGAATGCTGGACGAAGAGAGTTGCCTTGTATTCCAACTATGAAACATTGCGATAGCAGTGAAAAACTTAATAAACCATCTCGGTTAAAGAATTTTGAAAAGAGACGACTTATCGAAGTTTGCTTAACGTCACCACCAAGTCACAACTGAATAACATTAGGCATAATTATAAATGCAAAGAATTCTGTGGTAAAAATTGAAGATGCTGATTGAAGATGCTTTAAGAATGGAGGGGAAAATAGGAGCCGAAGAACTGAATTTTGCTAAAACACGAACCTTACTTACCTCTCGATGTTTTCAAGGTTGCGCCAATTGAGTGAACTAAGAGGGCTTGTTTATATAGTTGCTAAAGGAATAATTAGTCAATCATTGGCTAATTTTTCCGTGTATGAACGTGCACTAAAGCACTGAAACACTTGTATCACTGGAATTTAAAAAATGGTCTGAATTTTGTTTTTTGCTAAAGGACTTGAAGGTATGGTTAACTAATCATGATACTATGCTCCTGGTATTAAATGCGTTGTAGATGGAAATGCCAAAGTGTTTAGGTGATCTTCACAATCATTTCGAAGAGAACAACTTTTCACTAACGTAAATATAAAATTGCTCATAAGTAATAAAGAAGTTAAATGTGGATCACAACTGAAGTTGAACGGTTAATAACAGGTTGTTTTTGAACTTTTTACGTGTTCTTAGCGACCTTTAGGAACGGGCTGACATTCTTGGAATTTACATCCGTCCTCGGCAGAAAACAAATTAAAGGATTTGTTACGTATTTCTGGTTTCAAGTCCTTTGTTTCCAAATTCTTGTTGTTTTGTTACCACGATATCACATTAAGTTATGTATTAGGTTCACTCTCAAAACCCTTATATTCCCTTACGAGAGATGAATTTGCTTGTGTTAAGTTCTTGTCAAACAGCTTTGACAATCAATAACGTGTTTACGTTCTCATTCAATATCGGTGTTTTGACCGTGTTGCTATTAAATTCGAGTGGTCCACTTCTCATGGAATGTTCATCCGCTGAGTGATATCGTATGATCCATAGATATAAAAAATATAATTGTAAAAAAATTCTTTCCAAAGCCAGATTCTTAGCAGTGCTCATTTTAATTTGTTTCCGAACTACGAACAGTTTTAGGGCTTTTTGAGAGGATTCTCGGTTTAATCGTTTTAAGTTCATTGTTAATTTTCTTATTTTGGTCAGCAGTGATGCTCTTATCTTAATACGAGATGGGTGGTTTTTCATAACGGTTAAGAGTATTCTTGTGAAGAAAATCCCAATTTTTCTTAAGTTTGATTGGTTAAAGTGAGCTCCATTCCTTGATGGTGAATTTGCTTGGAGTTAGCCTTGATTTGAATTATTTTTTACTTCTGTTAATGTTATGTAAGTTTTCAAAACAACAACTTCTAGCTTATAGCTTAGAAATTTCTTGTCAACATTTTGATAATCTGACTGTGTTTTTAAATCTTAGGTTTCTTGTCAAAAAAAGGTTTTCCACACACTAGGAGTAGGGGACATTTAATAATTAAAACCGCTAAACAAGGAAAAAAACAATTTTTAGCAAAGACTGTATTCAATCTTTTCAATATCTTAAAGACAACTCGAGAACAGAAGTTGCGTCAAACAAACCCATTCGTCGTAGAATTTACGTCCGCTTCTGATGAGGAAAAATATTGTTGCCTTGAACACAAATTCAAGTATCTTGTTATTCATCAAGTCAAGGTCAAAAATCATCAAACAAAAGGTATGGCAGATTAGTATTGACCAATGATTTGTGGCTAGTGATGGACAAATGTCATTCACTATTAATGCTCAAAATTCTCAGATATAACCTGCACTTAAAGCCTTGGAACATCAATTGTCCTTGAGTGCCAAAGAGGGAGCTTATCATGAATACCTCCATTTTAAATTGCGCGATTGGAGGGTTGCTGTCAAATTTGTCGGGTGTTCAGAGAGCCTGAGACCTACTTCTTCAATTAAGTTGAATTCTGTCTCTGTAATAATAGTAAATACATTTCAAACAAAATAATTTCTGACAAATGACGATTTCCTCTTCGCACTAAAACAGACCTATCACGTGATATTTTGCCGAGAATAATGTGGCGCTGTTCATGAAACATTTGGGGCGATCGATATCAATGTTGCATTTAAAGATTAACTTGCTCTGGATTTCTCATTATCAGAAGGAGGGAATTAGGTGAGAAATTTTCTTAGGATCTTATCTTCGCTTAAGGGAAGACTGAAGTAAACAAAACGCAATCAGCAATCGTTTTTGTAAAGCCACATAGAAAATTTGGCATTTAAGTAGTACTGAGACTACCCTGAAAAAAGCCAACTTATTATTTTTAACCTGTTAGCCAAACAGATTCTGACCGTCGACGATATCGAGAATGGGTAACTGTCCGTCCACAGACAAAGCTTGGTTACCTGGTTATGCACCGGACCAGTGCGGTGCACCGAGCTTAGAGGAAAACTACGTTAAGGACGGAATACAGGAAGCCCATCGAAAAGCTGGCAAATTCGTCGAGAAAAACTCCAATTGCGCGTTTTGTACTGTTGGGCCAGATACATGGCTAAAATGCTGGAAAAGTGAACATAAGCCAAAGTTGAAGAAAGTCAAAGATAATGTTGTGTTGCACCTGAATTTTTACTACCTATCTATCACAAATGTGTGACCTGGTTTTTCAATGTATACTTTATACGGGCACAGATGAAAGAAAAGTAAAAGCTTGAATAGTTTGAATAATCACAGGGCAAGCGTCTTTATGTCGCAGTATTAATTACAGAGAATTTTGACCTCTTTCGTGCGAGACAATACGAAAAGACGCTTTCAATTAATTTTCCTCCTCTCTATCAAGACTCAAAATTTTATATCGACTATCAGCTTCCTTAGTATTCACCTTTGATGACCTCATTTGGGACACTGATACTCATCACTGGCTTCTTTGCTATAGCACTTGTCAACTCTTTACACCCTAACATCAACATGTATATTCTCCTTACGCTTCTCTATACATTCTCTAAGGAGCTGAAAAGGAGAATTTGTTTAACAATCAAGAGCTTCTATAGTTGGTGATCATAAACTTTATTCCCGTGACCCTAATGTATGATTTAGGGATGATATTGTTAGGAGAAATCAGATGCTGGTCACTTTTGAGGGTCAAAGGATTAATCAACCTGTTTATTATCTATCCTTTACAACAGTTTAAAAATTTTTTTTGATTCTTGAAATCGATTTTTTGATTTTTCTTTACCTTGTGAGTTGACCAAAAATATTCCAAGTACAAGTAAAGAAAGTCATTTATCGGCAGCAAAGTTCTTACAAGGAATAAAAACAACCTAAAACAAAGATTCAGAGATACAAAGGCACTTGTTGTACTTAAGATCAAAAACTTAAGTGAAGAGCCGCACTCTTGATTAAGTGACTATGCAATCCGTCTGTTCAACTTCTTCCGTGGAAGGGAAAATGGCTACATTCTTGTTATGATTAAGACAAGAAGTTGTAAATTCAATCAGTTTTTGTTTCTGCTTTTGTCTGAAAACGAATTTTGACTTCGTGATTCGAGTGTTTCCCGTTAATCTCAGTGCGTCTGAAACATTTTGCGGCGAAAGGCAATGATGCAAAAAAATAGGTCAATCAGTCAGGCCAACACCTGCCACTACGATAATTGACCGCCGGTTTAGTGAACAAGGCTCACGCAACTGTCTGTTGCAAAGGGGAAAAATAACCAATTCCTGTTTACAAAAATGACCCTAGACGTCGAACAGGCATGGGCCAATCCTTCCCTCTTTTCGGATCCCGTGATTTATTCCGCTAATTTGAAACCAAAGTCTAAAAAGCTGTCATGGAATCTTACTTGAATCGATATTGAATTGAAGCGTTCAACATTTCTTTCGTAGGTACGTTCTTCATTCTCACTTTTTTCGTTCCCTTTAAGCTACGTTAAAAATTCAAGTAGTAAACGCACAGTTCATTTTGACTGGAAGTCAAGTAAGCTAAACACTATGACATTCAAAATGGTGAAATCTATTATGTAAGAATATTCTCAAGCCAGAGGCAGCAGAATCGTAGGCACGACTCGATTTTCTCAAAAATTTACTTAAACTTACAAAAGGAAAGAATTGATCAGTCATTTGTGTAATAACCCATATTACTCTATCAATTCAGCTAAGAGAACTTACGTTCTCTTGATTCAGCTCAATTAAGACATATGGAAAAGTTAGCTGAAGGGTATGGCAAAAACTCTCACGCTAGAGCCACCAGAATTATAAACAGGACTCAAATTTCTCAAAAACTTTGAAGGTGATTTGGTACAATTGACTGGGTGGAAAAAAAAACTGCAGAGGGTAATAGCTCAGCGCGTGTAAACCGCCTTTGGCCACCTTAAACATATCGAGTATCTTGTATATCATGCACAGAACGCAATAGAACACAAGGGTGTCATCTGAACTATACATTCAAAGAAAATGTTTGTTAACATCTAGATAGCTCCAGAAGAAAAACTACGTAATATACCCTAAGGATTATAAGACTGACCATAAGAAGGATCAAACAATGGAAATATCTTTGTTACAAATTGGAAACGAAGCGAAGAGTTTTCTAAAGTCGCCAATTCCTATCTGGCCGACAACTCCTTTGCTTTATTCGTTAGACTAATAGAAATACGTTTCAAGACTCGCACATTACTAATCACTACGTCAATCAAGGTTAACTGACCTCGGTGGGAAAACTTCGAATGCTCTAGCAGATGTCGTTAGCAGCCTACAAGAGAAATTGTGACATAAAAAAGATAAGTAGAAACAGAGCAAACAGTGCGTGGAAAAAATTAAATGTGACATGTACCTGTGGATGTCAGAAATTTTTAAAATCACAATCCACCTTAACAAAATTTTTCCTCCCAATAGTGTTACTATTTTTACAAGTTTTCTTTGTCCAAAGGAAGAATCTTGAAGATGATTGACTAATTGTTATTTAAAAGAATGAAACAAACGACTCGTTCCAAATCCAAAACCACGTGCAATTATTACTCTTTAAAATGAGAAGTGCAGCTAAAAAGTTAGGCAATGAAAACAAAATTAAAGTGAGATACAAGGTAATTACGAGTCTATACAGGAATGCTGGACGAAGAGAGTTGCCTTGCATTCCAACTATAAAACATTGCGATTGCTGTAAAAAAACTTAGTAAATCGTCTGGGTTAAAGAATTTTGAAAAGAAACGACGTCTCGAAGTTTGCTTAACATCACCACCAAGTCACAACTGAATAAAATTGGGCATAAGAATGGAGGAGAAAATAGGAGCCGAAGAGCCGAATTTTGCCAAAACACGAAATTTACTTACCTCTCGATGTTTTGGAGGTTGAGCCCGTTGAGTGAACTAAGAATGCTTGTTTATATAGTTGCTAAAAGGAATAATTGGTCAACCGTTGGATAATTTTTTCGTGTATAAACGTGCACTGAAGTATTATATCAGGAACAACAAGTATTGTAAACGGAACAATGTAAATGGTTTCGTTGGACATTCAAGGCTGTTGAAGTAATACTTTGGGAATAAAGTGGTTTTACAGAGTTTTAATGTTCCTTTTTATCAAGACTTGTCTGTTTCTTCAACGAAACAGAATGCTTTTATATCGTATTGCAGGATTGAAGTACGTATGGTGTTCTCACAGGTTCTTCCGTTTCGTTGTTTGTTACAAAGAACAGATTTGCGCAATTATATCAAAAATAAGATGAGAAATAAAAACGAAAAGAACTAATTAGTCCCCACAATAAAGATAGAATAATTACTTACAAGTTATTTTGAAACTGTTGACGTGTTCTTAGCGGCTCGAAACCCTTAAATTCCCATGATAAAATTGTTAATTCCCCCCTCTGGCTGCTACACGGTCCTACACATTTCCTTGTACACAAGTTACCTGATTTTGGTGTTAAATTAAGTTAACTTCTTAAGTTTGAGTATTCACATTATCTGTTTACTGGATAATGTACGGACATTATAAGGAGAAGTTACATGTTGATCACAACCGGGGTTGAACGGTTAATAACAGGTTGTTTCGCAACTTTTTACGTGTTCTTAGCGACCTTCAGGAACGGGCTGACATGTTTGGAATTTACATCCGTCCTCGGCAGAAAACAAAGGATTTGTTACGCATCGATGGTTACCAAGTACTTTGTTTACAAATTGTTCCTGTTTTGATACTACGAAATTACATTGAGTGATATATTGGGTTCACCCTCAAAAATCTTATATTCCCTTACGAAAGATCAATTTGCTTGTGTTTAGTACTTATCAAACAGCATAGACAATCAATATCGGTGTTTTGACAGTGATGCAATTAAATTCGATTGGTCCACTTCTCGCGGAATGTTCATCCGCTGAGTCATATCGCATGGTCCATAGAAATAAAGAATATATTTGTAAAAACAATTCTTTTCAAAACCATATTTTTAACGGTGCCCATTTTGCGTCAGTACTACAAGCGGTTTTGGGGTTTTTTGTGAGGATTCTCGGTTTAATCCTTTTAAGTTAATTATTGATCTTCTTATTTTGGTCAGTGGTGAAGCTCTTATCTAATAGTGGGTAGTTTTTCATAACGGTTATAAGTATTCTAGTAAAGAAAGTCCCAATTTTTCTTAAGTTTGATCACTTAAAGTGAGCTCCATTTTTGGAAGGTGAATTTACTTGCAGTCAGCTTTGCCTTTTAATTCTTTTTTGACGTCCATTAATATATGTAAATTTACATAACAATAACTTCTACTTGCTTTTGAAATCATTAAATCAGTGACTAGTTTACTGCTTAGGCGTCTTTTTCTTAAATTCCTCGTCAACATTTACTAATCTGACTATTTTTAAAATGTTGGGTTTTTTGTCAAAAAACGATCATTTCCAAGAGAACAACTTTTCACTAATATAAATGTAAAGTTGCTCATAAGTAAAATAGAAGTTACATGTTGATCACATTCTCGTGGAATGTTCATCCGCTGAGTCATATCGTATGGTCCATAGATAAGTCAAATTCTTAGCAGTGCTTATTTTGTTTCAGAACTACAAGCAGTTTTGGGGCTCCTTGTGAGGATTCTCGGTTTAATCCTTTTAAGTTAATAATTGATTTTCTTATTTTGGTCGGTGGTGAGGCTCTCATCTTAATACGTAATGGGCGGGTTTCCACAACGGTTGTGAGTAATCTAGTGAAGAAAGTCCCAATTTTTCTTAAGTTTGATCAGTTAAAGTGAGCTCCATTCCTTGATGGTCACTTTGCTTGGAGTTATTTTTTACTTCTGTTAATGGTATGTAAATTTTCACAACAACAACTTCTAGCTTATTGCTTTCAAGGCCTCTTTTTCTTAAATTCCTTGTCAACATTTTGATAGTCTGACTGTTTTTTTAATGTTAGGCTTCTTATCAAAAAAAAAGGTTTTCCACACGCTAGGAATAGAGGACATTTAATGATTAAAACCGCTAAACAAGGGAAAAAAAACAACTTTTAGCAAATATTGTATTCAATCTGTTCAATCTATTCAATCTATTCAATCTATTCAATCTATTTAATCTATTCAATATTTTAAAGACAACTCGAGAACAGAAGTTGCGTCAAACAAGCCCATTCGTCGTGGAATTTACGTCCGCTTCTGATGAGGAAAAATATTATTGCCTTGAACACAAATTAAAGTATCTTGTTATTCATCAAATCAAGGTCAAAACTCATCAGGTATAATAGACTAGCATTGACAAATGATTTGTGGCTAGTGATGGACAGATGTCATTCACTATTAATGCTCAAAATTCTCAGATATAACCTACACTTAAAGCCTTGGAACATCAGTTACCCTTGAGTGCCAAAGAGTGCCAAAGAGGGAGCGTATCATAAATACCTCTATTTTAAATTGCGCAATTGGAGGGTTGCTGTCAAATCTGTCGAGTGTTCAGAGACCTTCTTCTATTAAGGTAAATTCTGTTTTTGTAAGAATAGCAAATACATTTCAAACAAAATAATTTTCTGACAAATGACGATTTCCTTTTTGCACCAAAACAGATCTATCACGTAATATTTTACTGAGAATAATGTGGCGCTGTTCATGAAACATTTGGGGCGATCGATGTCAATGTTTGATTTACAGATTAACTTGCTCTGGATTTCTCATTATCAGAAGGGGGGAATTAGATAAAATATTTTCTTAGGATCTTATCTTCGCTTAAGGGAAGACTGAAGTAAACAAAACGCAATCAGCAATCGTTTCTGTAAAGCCACATAAAAAATTTGGCATTTAAGTAGTACATAGACTACCCCGAAAAAAGCCAACTTATTATTTTTAACCTGTTAGCCAAACAGATTCTGACCGTCGACGATATCGAGAATGGGTAACTGTTCGTCCTCATACAAAGCTTGGTTTCCTGGTTATGCACCGGACCAGTGCGGTGCACCGAGCTTAGAGGAAAACTACGTTAAGGACGGAATACAGGAAGCCTATCGAAAAGCTGGCAAATTCGTCGAGAAAAACTCCAATTGCGCGTTTTGTACTGTTGGACCAGATACATGGCTAAAATGCTGGAAAAGTGAACATAAGCCAAAGTTGAAGAAAGTCAAAGATAATGTTGTGTTGCACCTGAATTTTAACCACCTGAAAATAGAGGAAGATAGCAAAACAAGAATGTGGAATGACTGTAAAACGGGCGAGGGACACTTTTACTTTTAAAGCTTATATCTTGTTAACAGTGTTTTATTATCATAACAGGATTTGTAACTTGGTTTCTATCATTTGTGGCCTGATTAGATTCTTATAAGAGTCATTTAAACAGAGCGATGATCATTCAAAGCCACTCAAGTTCATTTGAATAACTGTTCATCACCTATTCAAAATTGTGATTCATGTCATTAGTTTTTGAGTAGTGTACAATATATATCGCTATAATGAGTCCAGAATCGACTATTTTCAATAAAACTGGTTCTCACTTTGATCGTTAAAGTTTGCATGTATGTCTGTACTGTGTTTTTAGGCCTTAAGTCTCCCAAACCGGATTTTCTTAATCAGGGCACTAAGGAAATAGGTAAACTTAAGTAAATAAGATAAAATTAATTAGTCGATAGGTCACATTTACTTCCAATCTGTGCATTAATTTGTATGCTGGAGTAAGTCCTTGTAGCTATCGGTAAGATGAAAACTAGGGTTTTATTTCATTAATGTATTTACTACTGATTGTGTGACCAAATGTTCTTATGGATTGTTCTAAAGTAATAAAATGACTTTGGTCCTTTTTTAATATTAAAAAAACGTTTTGTTTATTTGCTTCGCTTGTTCAGGAGGAGCAGAAGCGATCGAAGCGGAACACTTCAGAACTAAATGCTTTTGCAAACCCCCACTTGAATCACACAGCTTACCAGACCCCTCTGAGGCAAAAGTTTTTTGTCATTCGCCAACAAAATCCATCTATCACAAATATTTATTAAAAAACCACTTGGCTTTTCAATGTATACTTTATATGGGCACAGATGAAAGAAGAGAAAAAGGTTGAATAGTTTGAATAATCACAGGGCAAGCGTCTTTATGTCGCAGTATTAATTACAGAGAATTTTGACCTCTTTCGTGCGAGACAATACGAAAAGACGCTTTCAAATAATTTTCCTCCTCTCTATCAAGACTCAAAATTTTATTTCGACTATCAGCTTCCTTAGTATTCGCCTTTAATGACCTCATTTGGGACACTGATACTCATCACTGGCTTCTTTGCTATAGCACTTGTTAACTCTTTTCACCCTAACATCAACATGTATATTCTCCTTACGCTTCTCTATACATTCTCTAAGGAGCTGAAAAGGAGAATTTGTTTAACAATCAAGAGCTTCTATAGTTGGTGATCATAAACTTTATTCCCGTGACCCTCATGTATGATTTAGTGATGATATTGTAAGGAGAAATCAGATGCTGGTCACTTTTGAGGGTCAAAGGATTAATCAACCTGTTTATTATCTATCCTTTACAACAGTTAAAAAAATTTTTTTATTCTTAAAATCGATTTTTGATTCTATGTTACCATTCAAAGCGGTGTTTGAATCAAACCAAATAGCTTTCCATTAATGCTATCTTTACCTTGTGAGTTGACCAATAGTATTCCAAGTACAAGTAAATGAAGTCATTTACCGGCAGCAAAGTTCTTACAAGGAATAAAAACAACCTAAAACAAAGATTTACAGATACAAAGGCACTTGTTGTACTTAAGATCAAAAGCCTTAGCGAAGAGCCGCACTCTTGATTAAGTGATGATGCATTCCTTCAGTTCAACTATATCCGTGAAAGGGAAAATGGCTGCATTCTTGTCATGATTAAAACAAGAAGTTGTAAATTCAAACAGTCTTTGTTTCTGCTTTTGTTTGAAAACGAATTGTGACTTTGTGATTCGAGTGTTTCCAGTTAATCAGGGGATCTTGCTAGCGAATAAATCTCAGTGCATATGAAACACTTTACGACGAAAGGCAACGATGCAAAAAATAGGTCAATTAGTCAGGCCTGCACGTGCCTCTATAATAATTGACCTCCGGTTTAGTGAACAAGACTCACGCAACTCTCTGTTGCAAACAGGAAATATAGCGAATTCCTGTTTACAAAATTGACCTTAGAAGTAGAACAGGCATGGGCCAATCCTTCCCTTTCTCCGGACTCTGTGATTTATCCCACTAATTTGAAATCAAAGTCTAAAAAGCTGTCATGGAATCTTACTTGAATCGATATTGAATTGAGCCGTTCAACAGTTCATTCGTGGGTACGTTCTTCCATTCTCACTTTTTCCGTTCCCTTAAAGTTATACAAATGATAAACGCACAGTTCAGATGGCCCGGAGGTCAACTAAGCTAAGACTATGACATGCAAAATGGTGAAATCTATAATGTAAGAATATTCTCAAGCCAGAGGCAGCAGAATCGTAGGCACGACTCGAATTTCTCAAACATTTGTTCAAACTTACAAAGGAAAGACTTATCTTATTTCGCCATTTTTTGATGTTTCTCAAACTATGAAAATATTCACGCGGGTGATATTGTTCATTTCTTCTGACCCAAGTGTAAATCTTCCATGCGAAGAACAGGCCAAAATATTCCCTCATTTCACTGATCGCCCACAAAAAGTATATGTAGGAACATAAAGCATTCAAAAGAATACGAAGACAAAGTGGAAAAGATAAGGGAATTAAAACGCCGTTCAATTCCTAAATCCAATTTTTAAAGTGGGTTAGAGATTGAAGATTATCGCACGACAAGGAAAAGCATCGCACAAAAGCACCAAATCAAGACGCCGATTACGTCTGGCCTTCACGTTGCATGTCAGAGTTTGTTGTGATATTTGACAATCGGTTTAGTCTGGAAGGGACACGTCAATATGAAAGGTTATTTTGGGCTTGGAACTGACCTTTCAGTCAACAGAAACACTTCGTCAATCAAATTAAGACGAAGGTCAACATCTTTTTATCAACAGTAGTTATGTTTCGGTGAAGGACTTCCACTCTTGCTTTGTCAAATAAACTCATATCCGTCACATTTCTCCGATTTTGTTTCTTTTTACACTGCTTAGGAGACGCAGGTTTAGCGGGTAAAGACGGCATGATTTTTTCCTTTGATTTGACTAACCGCAACAAACTGAGAACTGTCGTTGGGTTAATTTCTGAGAATTATCACTCTTAGTGTTATTTTACCTTTCAAAGTGTTTATGCTCAGAAACGTTGGCTCGACCGCAATTAGTCGCTGGGAACCCGATACAACGTCAAGCAAGCCCTTTCGTAATCTTATTATTGATTTGGAAAAATGTTGCAGTTTAAGTTAAAGTGGCTCTCTCTGAGAGCACAATAAGGAATTGGCGCTGGCAACAGAGACAGAGACGGCAAGAATAAGAAAAACACAAAATATTCCTAGAAGTGACTCTTTTATTCCTGAGATCAGAAACATCTACCTGGTTGGCTCGTGATAACCTCCTACGCTGAACTTAAATATACATACGCTGAAATTACTTTTTTACATTTTCTCGTTTGGCTGACTGTTGATTACTAAAGAAAGTGTTCATTAAGAGATTGGGTTTGCATTACACTTTCGATATATTATCTGCAAAATATCCTAAATTAGTGCCGAGATTCTTGTTTCAAAAATTAAAATTTGGCTCCTTATGGCTAGTACACTTCAATCCATTTATTTTTACTTGCAATAGTTTCGCACTGTGACTATAGTAAACAAATAGTTGTTATATCAGGTAGTGAGCTCGAGATGTAACCGCTGAAATCGTATGACTCTTTACTTATTTTTGGCTCAAGTTTGCAGTTTGAAGGAATCCAGAAGAAAACGCCAACCCTTGTTGCTCTGTAACTCCTACAGTCTGGGCGATCTTCTTACCCATCAGAGCTGCGTCGTGTGGATTTTCCTTGGCAAATACACCGACCGCCTCAACCACTCCCTTCACAGCGCCTTGTGGAATAGTGGCTGAATTTAAGACATTCAAAAGCCAGGTTATGCCAATTAAATAATAAATTTACATTTACTGTTTAGGTTAAGAAGTCATTGGTGGGCAGAAAAACAAATCTGCTTGGGTGCTAGCGCCTCAGCAACTTGACTTTTAACGCTCTGATGATAGATGTTTTCACCTAAACAAGATAAACCAGTTGTGCTTTACTCACTAATATCACCACAATGTTGTTGCTCCTCAATCTTGTAATGTTCCTTCACCCATTCTGGGGCCTTTGACCAATCCTGATGCATGTTGTAAAATTTTCCAGTTACAACACCTGCAAAAATTGTTCGGCACAAAATCAACTAAAAGTTTCAAATGGAACGAATAATTATTTCAAGTTCAAAGTATCCCGATAAATACTCTGTACAAGCGTGGCTCAGGACGTAAACTAGAGACCACCAGTGCGCGAGTCTTGTGTTCTTTTCTTTCATTTCATCGTATAATCTTGTGTACCTAAGAAAATGATTGTCTTTTTATTGACCGCGGACAGCACTCAATAATAACATGTGACCATGCATGCAGCTGAAAGATACAAGATTTTGCTGTTGCTAACATACCAAGCCCTTTAAAGATTTTATCCATGTTGCAATCGTGAAGAACGTCCTGAGCTTTTGCAAGGGGATTATTCAGCCGGAATACCTGCCCGCTCATCAAACTGCACTATATAACAAGTACAAGCCGGCCCTTCATTGCATCATTTCCATCTATTTTAAGAAATGATTCATCATTTAATCCGCTCCAATGAGAAAATAAATGTTTCTAGAGGGATGTTATTGAGTTCTGTCAATTAGTATGACATACAAAGCAAAATCAATATTATCAATTAGATGAATATGCAATTGTTTTGCAGTGGCCAGTCCTAACAAGCAAATTCATTAGATTTGTTTTCACCAAGAACTTACCCGGCAATTGTTTTTGTACTTTGACGTCTAAAGGGGATGGAAAAACCAAAGTGCTTAAGTGATCTTCACGATAATTTCTTAGAGAACAAATCTTCACTAAATATAAAATTGCTCATAAATAAAATATTCACGCGGGTGATATTGTTCATTTCATCTGACCCAAGTGTAAATCTTCCATGCGAAGAACAGGCCAAAATATTCCCTCATTTCACTGATCGCCCACAAAAAGTATATGTAGGAATATAAAGCATTCAAAAGAATGCGAAGACAAAGTGGAAAAGATGAGGGAATTAAAACGCTGTTCAATTCCTAAATCCAATTTTTAACGTGGGGTAGAGATTGAAGATTATCGCACGACAAGGAAAAGCATAGCACGAAAGAACAAAATCAAGCAGCCAATTATAAGAAACAAAATGCAACAAAGCAAACGATTGAACGTCTGGCCTTCACGTTGCATGCCAGAGTTTGTTGTGATATTCGACAATCGGTTAAGTCAGGAAGGCACACGTAAATTTGAAAGGTTATTGTTGGCTCGACCGCAATTAGTCGCCGGGAACCCGATACAACGTCGTACATTCCGGTCCTACATTGCATAATTTCCATCTATTTTAAGGAATGATTCACATTTCAGTTCATCCGCTCCAATGAGGAAATAAATGTTTCTAAAAGGATGTTATTGAGTTCTGTCAATCAGTACGACATACAAAGCCAAATCAATATTATCAATTAGAGGAATATGCAATTGTTTTGCAGTGGCCAGTCCTAACAAGCAAATTCATTAGATTTGTTTTCACTAAGGACTTACCCAGCAATTGTTCTTTGTACTTTCACAAAACATCTAAAATCGATGGAAATACCAAAGTGTTTGGGTGATCTTCACTGTAATTTCTTAGAGAACAACTCTTCACTAAATATAAAACTGCCCATAAATAACAAAAGTCTCGTCGCACAGTTGAGCTGGCACAAAGCATCTTGTTTTCCTTGATCTAGTTTTCAGTGGAATCTTAGTATTTTAATTCTTCTTTCCCGTTTCTATTTTAGTATACAATTGCCTGTTTTCAAAGATCACCTTAAACATCGAACAGGCATGGGCCCACCCATTCTTCATTTTCGGCGATCATTTATTACAATCTTTGATTTGATTGGCATCTTGACATCTAGATCCTGATTGAAAGTTTATAAGCCACGAACGGCTTACTTCGCTAAAACATTCGATAGTTACTTGAGACACAGTAAAAGGTAAGGCCCATTTTTTACTTTGTGATAATTTTTAGTTTTGAGTACTACTCCTAACTTGCTCGTCTTTCAAATGATAGACAAAAGCATTAGGCTGCTCTTGACTATTACTTTCATCCTTCACCCAACACAACCCTTCGCCGTATTTCTGTTGTAAAAACACATCCCTTTTGTACCAATTTAGTGGGTTGCAGGTATTGATTCAGAAATTTATTACACTGGACAATCTTTTTAATAGACTTATTTGTAAGAAGTATTGGGAAATAGAGAACAGTCATTATGGCAGGAGCTCAAGCAGGACTCGCAGTTCTAAACCAGGCGATAGAAACTGGAACGAAAGGTTGGTGCTCAGTATAGTGGAAGATTGCAAATTGGATTCCTCGGGGTGTCTTTTTATATGGAAGCTTAACTCGATTAACGCAGTTGCTGTCCGGGATTTCATTCCCATATAAATATCGAATACCTATTAAGATACTGGATTGACAGGTTCATTTCAGATACTGAGTAGAAATATCGCAACAACAATGTCAAATCGCAAAGATTTCTGGTGGTTGCGGCGAGTCTAAATAGATGCCATTTGAGGCAGGTGGAATTTTACTAAGGAAACAGAGCATTCCATGCCATTATGGGGATGGAGACTCGTAATAAACATTTGTTTTATTTGCTCTCGCTTAATGCTACTTCGAGTTAAAGGGATAACCTTGCGAGAAAGACTCTTGTTGATTGAGTTAGTTACCAGGTCAAATCAGAACAAAATTGCTGAGAAAGTTTGGAACGAGGCTTCAAGTTCGAGTTACAGGAGAGTTCGAAATAGTTAGCTTTGAAAACAGTACTACTCCACAAAGTGATATATCTTGAATTGCTTTAAACGAATGATTGCGGTATTCTGAAAAGATAACGTCAATATTTTATTAACTTTTCAAGTTTCTTATCTACGCATTTATTTTTAATATTCTTAGCCTTGGACAGTATCTCTGATTATTATTACGAGAACGAGGCAATAATTGCTTGGTGGAACGACTGGAAGGCAAGAGACCAAAGAGCTCACATAGAGAAAACCTATAATAATGGTCGCTTCTCCAGAGAAAAACGAACACTAGGTTTGTTATTCAGATCTTATCCTTATTTTATTCAGCTTCAATGAGGAACTGATCATTCTTCGATAATTGATATTTATGAAGTTATTTCTCACGTCACCTATGCAATCATAGCCACTGATAAACTGTTACAAGTACGACATTTTAAGTTTATGATTTAGTAGCTAGAGATGTTGTCAGTTAAAGAAATATGCATTATGAAGAAATGACCGTAAGAATCAATCAGGCTCGTTCCTTTAAGTATTTCCCGACGTAAAGTGTTACGTCCGATGTTGAAAAAACTCATAATGACAGGAAGGTAAAATTGACTTTGCATTTCACGCTTGTTAAGTTATCCTTCATATAAAGTTGATTAGTTATAGGATCGTTAAGATTTGTTCAACGACTTCTTTGCTTCGCTTTTACTGATCAGTTAAAATATTTTTTAACCAGGGATTGTGAATGGAAGATGGTATTGCTGTTTTACACAAGCAGGCTTGAGGGCGAAAGGACAGCCTCTTGATAATTAGAACAACCTGAGACACAGCTCAAAGAAGGCTTAGTTCGATCTTCACATGTAGACGCTGAGAAGTCGACACCTTCATGTAATCAATTTGTGTAAAACAGAATAAAAATGTGTCTGATTTGTTAAATGAGTTTATCTCAATCAGGTATAAGTCTGACAGCCCTCATACAGAAAAACGATAATTAACAGTTACTCCTTACACCCCAAACTCAGTACATGCACATTCTCCATACTGTTCTCGATACAATTTCTAAGGTGCTGACAAGGAGAATTCATTTAACAATCAAGAGCTTCTATATTTGGTGACCATTATCTTTATTCTCATGACCTTAATGTGTAATTCAGAAGTGATACTGTTGGGAGAAATTACATGCTTGTCCGTCTTAGGGGTTAAAGGGTTAACCATTTCTGTGAATCGCTTTAAACATTGACATTGTCGGCCGCATATGATTGTCACTGCTACTTGTCTTTGGATTTCCCTTTCAGTCTCTTTCTTGATATGGGGCAGTTTCTCTGTGTATCCTCAGTTTTTTCATTAACGACTTCTTAAAACGGCGCAATTAAAAAATGAAACAAAGCGTTCAATTGAAAGTCTAGCGAGAACGTTGCACCTTAGTGTTCAGCTGTGATATTTCTGGTGACCTTCGGTTTAGTCAGCAAGGCAAACGCATTGAACGCTCCGCTTTGAGCATTGCAAAAATTACGAAGTCTCTCATTCCGTCACGTTCCTTGTGCTCAAGATCAAGAACTTTAGTGAAGAGGCGCGCTCTATCTTGCTTAAGTGACGATGCATTCCTTCTGTTCGGCTTCATCCGTGGAAGAGAAATGGTTGCATTCTTGTCATGATTTTGCAAGAAGTTATAAATTCAATCAGTCTATGTTTCTGCTTTTGTTTGAAAACGAATTGTGACTTTGTGAATTGAGTGTTTCCTGTTAATCAAGGCATTCTGCCAGCGAATAAATCTCAGTACACATCAAACACTTTACGGCGAAAGGTAACGATGCAAACAATGGGTCAATTAGTTGGGCCTGCATGTGCCACTATGATAAATGACGGCCGGTTTAAGTGAACAAGGCTCACGCCACTGCCTGTTGCAAAAGGGAAAAATAACGAATTCCTGTTTACAAAAATGACCTCAGACGTCGAACAGGCATGGGCCCATCCTTCCCTCTTTCCGGATCCTGTGATTTATTCCGCTAATTTGACTGAAACCAAAGTCTTAAAAGCTGTCATGGAATCTTACTTGAATTGATACTGAACTGAACCGTTCAACAGTTCATTCGTGGGTACGTTCTTCCATTCTCACTTTTTTCGTTCCATTAAAGTTATGTCGTTTAAAATGCAAATAGTAAACGCACAGTTCAGTTAGCCCGAAAGTCAAGTGAGCTGAAGACTGACATGCAAAATGGTGAAATCTATAATGTAAGAATATTCTCAAGCCAGAGGCAGCAGAATCGTAGGCTCGACTCGATTTTCTCAAACATTTGTTCAAACTCATAATTGAAAGACTTCAAAGTCCCATCTCGCCATAGATAGATCGCTTGTGTAATAATCCATATTACTCCATCTCTTCGGCCAAGAGAACTTGCGTTCTCTTGATTCAGCTCAATCAAGACAAATGGATAAGTTTTCCACGTGATACCCACAACATAATCTACACATTTGGACCTGCAATCACAATTTTTTGATGTTTCTCAAACTATAAAAATATTCACGCGGGCGATATTGTTCATTTCTTCTGACCCAAATGTAAATTTTCCCTGCGAAGAACAGGCCAAAATATTCCCTCATTTCACTGATCGCCCATAAAAAGTATATGTAGGAACATAAAGCATTCAACAGAATACGAAGACAAAGTGGAAAAGATGAGGGAATTAAAACGCCGTTCAATTCCTAAATCCAATTTTTAAAGTGGGTTAGAGATTGAAGATTATCGCACGAGAAGGAAAAGCATCGTACAAAAGTACAAAATCAAGAAGCCGATTACGTCTGGCCTTCACGTTGCATGTCAGAGTTTGTTGTGATATTTGATAATCGGTTCAGTCAGGAAGGGACACCTCAATGTGAAGGGTTATTTTCAGCTTGGAACTGACCTTTTAGTCAACAGAAACATCAATCAAATTAAGACGAAGGTCAACATCTTTCTTATCAACAATAGTTATGTTTAAGTGAAGGACTTCCACTCTTGCTTTGTCAAATAAACTCATACCCATCACATTTCTCCGGTTTTGTTTCTTTTTACACTGCTTAGGAGACACAGGTTTAGCGGGTAAAGACAGCATGATTTTTCCCTTTGATTTGTCTAACCGCAACAAATTGTCGTTGGGTTAATTTCTGACAATTATCACTCTTAGTGTTATTTTACCTTTCAAAGTGTTTATGCTCAAAAACGTTGGCTCGACCGCAATTAGTCGCCGGGAACCCGATACAACGTCAAGCAAGCCCTTTCGTAATCTTATTATTGATTTGAAAAATGTTGCAGTTTAAGTTAAAGTGGCTCTCTCTAATTAATCGCGCAATAATGAATTGGCGCTGGCAACAGAGACAGAGACGGCAAGAATAAGAAACACACAATAGTATTCCTAGAAGTGACTCTTTTATTCCTGAGATCAGAAACATTTACCTGGTTGGCTCGTGATAACTGCATACGCTTAAGTTTCTCTTTTTACATTTTCTCGATTGGCTGACTGTTGATTACTAAAGAAAGTGTTCATTAACAGATTGGGTTTGGATCACACTTGCGATATATTATCTGCAAAATATCCTAAATTGGAGCCGTCATTCTTGCTACAAAAATTTTAAAAAATTGGCTCCTTATGGCCAAGTACACCTCACTCCAATTATATTTACTTGAAATAGTTTCGCGCTGTGACTATAGTAAACAAGTAGTTGTTATATCAGGTAGTGAGCTCGAGATGTAACCGCTAAAATCGTATGACCCTTTACTCATTTTTGGCTCAAATTTGCAGTTTGAAGGAATCAAGAAGAAAATTGCCAGCCCTTGTTGCTCTGCACTCTGTACAGGCGTGGCTCAGGACTTAAACCAGAGACCACCGGCGTGCGAGTCTTGCGCTCTTTTCTTTTCATTCTGTCTTAAAATCTTGTGTACCTGAGAGAACGATTGTCGTTTCACTGACTGCAGAAAGCACTGAATAATAACATGTGACCATGCATGCTGCTGAAACATACAAAATTTTGCTGTAGCTAACATACCAAGCCCTCCGAAGATTTTATCCGTGTTGCAATCGTGAAGAACGTCTTGAACTTTTGCAAGGGGATTATTCAGCCGGAATACCTGCCCGCTCATCAAACTGCACCTTAAAGCAAGTACAAGCCGGCCCTTCATTGCATAATTTCCAACTATTTTAAGAAATGATTCACATTTCAGTTCATCCGCTCCAATGAGGAAATAAATGTTTCTAGAAGGATGTTATTGAGTTCTGTCAATCAGTACGACATACAAAGCCAAATCAATATTATCAATTAGAGGAATATGCCATTGTTTTGCAGTGGCCAGTCCTAACAAGCAAATTCATTAGATTTGTTTTCACCGAAGACTTGCCCAGCAATTGTTCTTTGTACTTTGACTAAACATCAAAAACCGATGGAAATACCAAAGTGTTTGGGTGATCTTCACAATCATTTCTATGAGAACAACTCTTCACTAAATATAAAACTACTCATAAATAACAAAAGTCACGTAGCACAGTAGAGCTGGCACAGAGTATCTTGTTTTGATTGATTTAGTTTTAAGTGGAATCTTAGTATTGTATTTCTTTTTTCCCGTTCCTATTTTAGTATACAATTTCCTATTTTCAAAGATCACCTTAAACATCGAACAGGCATGGGCCCACCCATTCTTCATTTTCGGCGATCATTTATTACCATCTTTGATTTGATTGGCATGTTGACATCTAGTTCCTGATTGAAAGTTTATAAGCCACGAACGGCTTACTTGGCTAAATCATTCAGAGGTCACTCGAGACGCTGTAAAAGGTTAGGCCCAGTTTTTGCTTTGTAATAATTTTTATTTTCGAGCACTACTCCTAACTTGTTCGTCTTATAAATGGCAGACACAGGCATTAGGCTGCTCTTGACTATACTTTCATCCTTCACCTAACACAACCCTTCACCGTATTTCTGGTGTAAAAACACATCCCTTTTGTACTAATTTAGTGGGTTGCAGGTATTGATTCAGAAATTTATTACACTGGAAAATCTTTTCAATAGACTTATTTGTAAGAAGTATTGGGAAATAGAGAACAGTCATTATGGCAGGAGCTCAAGCAGGACTCGCAGTTCTAAACCAGGCGATAGAGACTGGAACGAAAGGTTGGTGCTCAGTATAGTGGAAGATTGCAAATTAGATTCCTCGGGGTGTCTTTTTGTATGGAAGCTTAACAAAATGTTGATAGTTGCTCGAGTAACACAGTTGCTGTCCGGGATTTCATTCCCATATAAATATCGAATACTCATTAAGATACTGGAGTGACAGGTTCATTTCAGATACTGAGTAGAAATATCGCAACAACAATGTCAAATCGCAAAGATTTCTGGTGGTTGCGGCGAGTCTAAATAGATGCCATTCGAGGCAGGTGGAATTTTACTAAGGCAACAGAGCATTCCATGCCATTATGGGGATAGAGACTCGTAATAAACATTTGTTTTATTTGCTCTCGCTTGATGTTACTTCGAGTTAAAGGGGTAACCTTGTGAGAAAGACTCTTGTTGTTTGAGTTAGTGACCAGGTCAAATCAGAACAAAATTGCTGACAAAGCTTTGGAACGAGGCTTCAAGTTCGAGTTACAGGAGAGTTCGAAATAGTTAGCTTTGAAAACAGTACTACTCCACAAAGTGATATATCTTGAATTGCTTTAAACGAATGATTGCGGTATTCTGAAAAGATAACGTCAATATTTTATTAACTTTTCAAGTTTCTTATCTACGCATTTATTTTTAATATTCTTAGCCTTGGACAGTATCTCTGATTATTATTATGAGAACGAGGCAATAATTGCTTGGTGGAACGACTGGAAGGCAAGAGACCAAAGAGCTCACATAGAGAAAACCTATAATAATGGTCGCTTCTCCAGAGAAAAACGAACACTAGGTTTGTTATTCAGATCTTATCCTTATTTTATTCAGCTTCAATGAGGAACTGATCATTCTTCGATAATTGATATTTATGAAGTTATTTCTCACGTCACATATGCAATCATAGCCACTGATAAACTGTTACAAGTACGACATTTTAAGTTTATGATTTAGTAGCTAGAGATGTTGTCAGTTAAAGAAATATGCATTATGAAGAAATGACCGTAAGAATCAATCAGGCTCGTTCCTTTAAGTATTTCCCGACGTAAAGTGTTACGTCCGATGTTGAAAAAACTCATAATGACAGGAAGGTAAAATTGACTTTGCATTTCACGCTTGTTAAGTTATCCTTCATATAAAGTTGATTAGTTATAGGATCGTTAAGATTTGTTCAACGACTTCTTTGCTTCGCTTTTACTGATCAGTTAAAATATTTTTTAACCAGGGATTGTGAATGGAAGATGGTATTGCTGTTTTACACAAGCAGGCTTGAGGGCGAAAGGACAGCCTCTTGATAATTAGAACAACCTGAGACACAGCTCAAAGAAGGCTTAGTTCGATCTTCACATGTAGACGCTGAGAAGTCGACACCTTCATGTAATCAATTTGTGTAAAACAGAATAAAAATGTGTCTGATTTGTTAAATGAGTTTATCTCAATCAGGTATAAGTCTGACAGCCCTCATACAGAAAAAAGATAATTAACAGTTACTCCTTACACCCCAAACTCAGTACATGCACATTCTCCATACAGTTCTCGATACAATTTCTAAGGTGCTGACAAGGAGAATTCATTTAACAATCAAGAGCTTCTATATTTGGTGACCATCATCTTTATTCTCATGACCTTAATGTGTAATTCAGAAGTGATACTGTTGGGAGAAATTACATGCTTGTCCGTCTTAGGGGTTAAAGGGTTAACCATTTCTGTGAATCGCTTTAAACATTGACATTGTCGGCCGCATATGATTGTCACTGCTACTTGTCTTTGGATTTCCCTTTCAGTCTCTTTCTTGATATGGGGCAGTTTCTCTGTGTATCCTCAGTTTTTTCATTAACGACTTCTTAAAACGGCGCAATTAAAAAATGAAACAAAGCGTTCAATTGAACGTCTAGCGAGAACGTTGCACCTTAGTGTTCACCTGTGATATTTCTGGTGACCTTCGGTTTAGTCAGCAAGGCAAACGCATTGAACGCTCCGCTTTGAGCATTGCAAAAATTACGAAGTCTCTCATTCCGTCACGTTCCTTGTGCTCAAGATCAAGAACTTTAGTGAAGAGGCGCGCTCTATCTTGCTTAAGTGACGATGCATTCCTTCTGTTCGGCTTCATCCGTGGAAGAGAAATGGTTGCATTCTTGTCATGATTTTGCAAGAAGTTGTAAATTCAATCAGTCTATGTTTCTGCTTTTGTTTGAAAACGAATTGTGACTTTGTGAATTGAGTGTTTCCTGTTAATCAAGGCATTCTGCCAGCGAATAAATCTCAGTACACATCAAACACTTTACGGCGAAAGGTAACGATGCAAACAATGGGTCAATTAGTTGGGCCTGCATGTGCCACTATGATAAATGACGGCCGGTTTAAGTGAACAAGGCTCACGCCACTGCCTGTTGCAAAAGGGAAAAATAACGAATTCCTGTTTACAAAAATGACCTCAGACGTCGAACAGGCATGGGCCCATCCTTCCCTCTTTCCGGATCCTGTGATTTATTCCGCTAATTTGACTGAAACCAAAGTCTTAAAAGCTGTCATGGAATCTTACTTGAATTGATACTGAACTGAACCGTTCAACAGTTCATTCGTGGGTACGTTCTTCCATTCTCACTTTTTTCGTTCCATTAAAGTTATGTCGTTTAAAATGCAAATAGTAAACTTACAGTTCAGTTGGCCCGAAAGTCAAGTGAACTGAAGACTATGACATGCAAAATGGTGAAATCTATAATGTACGAATATTCTCAAGCCAGAGGCGGCAGAATCGTAGGCTCGACTCGATTTTCTCAAACATTTGTTCAAACTCATCAAGGAAAGACTTCAAAGTCCTATTTCGCCATCATGATGAGATCGCTTGTGTAATAACCCATATTACTCCATCTCTTCGGCCAAGAGAACTTGCGTTCTCTTGATTCAGCTCAATCAAGACAAATGGATAAGTTTTCCACGTGATACGCACAAAGCAATCTACACATTTGGACCTGCAATCACAATTTTTTGATGTTTCTCAAACTGTAAAAATATTCACGCGGGCAATATTGTTCATTTCTTCTGACCCAAGTGTAAATCTTCCCTGCGAAGAACAGGCCAAAATATTCCCTCATTTCACTGATCGCCCACAAAAAGTATATGTAGGAACATAAAGCATTCAAAAGAATACGAAGACAAAGTGGAAAAGATAAGAGAATTAAAACGCCGTTCAATTCCTAAATCCAATTTTTAAAGTGGGTTAGAGATTGAAGATTATCGCACGACAAGGAAAAGCATCGTACAAAAGTACAAAATCAAGAAGCCGATTACGTCTGGCCTTCACGTTGCATGTCAGAGTTTGTTGTGATATTTGATAATCGGTTCAGTCAGGAAGGGACACCTCAATGTAAAGGGTTATTTTCAGCTTGGAACTGACCTTTTAGTCAACAGAAACACTTCATCTATTAAATTAAGACGAAGGTCAACATCTTTCTTATCAACAGTAGTTATGTTTAAGTGAAGGACTTCCACTCTTGCTTTGTCAAATAAACTCATACCCATCACATTTCTCCGATTTTGTTTCTTTTTACACTGCTTAGGAGACACAGGTTTAGCGGGTAAAGACGGCATGATTTTTTCCCTTTGATTTGTCTAACCGCAACAAACTGTCGTTGGGTTAATTTCTGAGAATTATCACTCTTAGTGTTATTTTACCTTTCAAAGTGTTTATGCTCAAAAACGTTGGCTCGACCGCAATTAGTCGCCGGGAACCCGATACAACATCAAGCAAGCCCTTTCGTAATCTTATTATTGATTTGGAAAAATGTTGCAGTTTAACTTAAAGTGGCTTTCTCTAATTAATCGCGCAATAAGGAATTGGCGCTGGCAACAGAGACAGCGACGACAAGAATAAGAAACACACAATAGTATTCCTAGAAGTGACTCTTTTATTCCTGAGATCAGAAACATCTACCTGGTTGGCTCGTGATAACTGCATACACTGAAGTTTCTCTTTTTACATTTTCTCGATTGGCTGACTGTTGATTACTAAAGAAAGTGTTCATTAAGAGATTGGGTTTGGATCACACTTGCGATATATTATCTGCAAAATATCCTAAATTGGAGCCGTCATTCTTGCTACAAAAGTTTTAAAAAATTGGCTCCTTATGGCCAAGTACACCTGCACCTCACTCTAATTATATTTACTTGAAATAGTTTCGCGCTGTGACTATAGTAAACAAGTAATTGTTATATCAGGTAGTGAGCTCGAGATGTAACCGCTAAAATCGTATGACCCTTTACTCATTTTTGGCTCAAGTTTGCAGTTTGAAGGAATCCAGAAAAAAGTTGCCAGCCCTTGTTGCTCTGCACTCTGCACAGGCGTGGCTCAGGACTTAAATCAGAGACCACCGGCGTGCGAGTCTTGCGCTCTTTTCTTTTCATTCTGTCTTAAAATCTTGTGTACCTGAGAGAACGATTGTCGTTTCACTGACTGCAGACAGCACTCAATAATAACATGTGACCATGTATGCGGCTGAAACATACAAGATTTTGCTGTAGCTAACATACCAAGCCCTCCGAAGATTTTATCCGTGTTGCAATCGTGAAGAACGTCTTGAACTTTTGCAAGGGGATTATTCAGCCGGAATACCTGCCCGCTCATCAAACTGCACCATAAAGCAAGTACAAGCCGGCCCTTCATTGCATAATTTCCAAATATTTTAAGAAATGATTCACATTTCAGTTCATCCGCTCCAATGAGGAAATAAATGTTTCTAGAAGGATGTTATTGAGTTCTGTCAATCAGTACAACATACAAAGCCAAATCAATATTATCAATTAGAGGAATATGCTATTGTTTTGCAGTGGCCAGTCCTAACAAGCAAATTCATTAGATTTGCTTTCACCGAAGACTTGCCCAGCAATTGTTCTTTGTACTTTGACTAAACATCTAAAACCGATGGAAATACCAAAGTGTTTGGGTGATCTTCACAATCATTTCTATGAGAACAACTCTTCACTAAATATAAAACTACTCAAAAATAAGAAAAGTCACGTAGCACAGTAGAGCTGGCACAGAGTATCTTGTTTTGATTGATTTAGTTTTAAGTGGAATCTTAGTATTGTATTTCTTTTTTCCCGTTCCTATTTTACTATACAATTTCCTGTTTTCAAAGATCACCTTAAACATCGAACAGGCAAGGGCCAACCCATTCTTCATTTTCGGCGATCATTTATTACCATCTTTGATTTGATTGGCATGTTGACATCTAGTTCCTGATTGAAAGTTTATAAGTCAAGAACGGCTTACTTCGCTAAATCATTCGGAGGTCACTCGAGACGCTATAAAAGGTTAGGCCCATTTTTTGCTTTGTAATACTTTTTATTTTCGAGTACTACTCCTAACTTGCTCGTCTTACAAATGGCAGACACGGGCATTAGGCTGTTCTTGACTATACTTTCATCCTTCACCCAACACAACCCTTCGCCGTATTTCTGGTGTAAAAACACATCCCTTTTGTAATAATTTAGCGGGTTGCAGTATTGATTAAGAATTTATAACACTGGACAATCTTTTTAATAGACTTATTTGTAAGAAGTATTGGGAAATAGAGAACAGTCATTATGGCAGGAGCTCAAGCAGGACTTGCAGTTCTAAACCAGGCGATAGAAACTGGAACGAAAGGTTAGTGCTCAGTATAGTGGAAGATTGCAAATTAGATTCCTCGGAGTGTCTTTTTATATGGAAGCTTAACAAAATGTTGATAGTTGCTCGAGTAACGCAGTTGCTGTCCGGGATTTCATTCCCATATAAATACCGAATACTCATTAAGATACTGGATTGACAGGTTCATTTCAGATACTGAGTAGAAATACCGCAACAACAATGTCAAATCGCAAAGATTACTGGTGGTTGCGGCGAGTCTAAATAGATGCCATTCGAGGCAGGTGAAATTTTACTAAGGCAACAGAGCATTCCATGCCATTATGGGGATGGAGACTCGTAATAAACATTTGTTTTATTTGCTCTCGCTTGATGCTACTTCGAGTTAAACGGGTAACCTTGTGAGAAAGACTCTTGTTGTTTGAGTTAGTGACCAGGTCAAATCAGAACAAAATTGCTGACAAAGCTTTGGAACGAGGCTTCAAGTTCGAGTTACAGGAGAGTTCGAAATAGTAGGCTTTGAAAACAGTACTACTCCACAAAGTGATATATCTTGAATTGCTTTAAACGAATGATTGCGGTATTCTGAAAAGATAACGTCAATATTTTATTAACTTTTCAAGTTTCTTATCTACGCATTTATTTTTAATATTCTTAGCCTTGGACAGTATCTCTGATTATTATTATGAGAACGAGGCAATAATTGCTTGGTGGAACGACTGGAAGGCAAGAGACCAAAGAGCTCACATAGAGAAAACCTTTAATCATGGTCGCTTCTCCAGAGAGAAACGCACATTAGGTTTGTTATTCAGATCTTATCCTTATTTTATTCAGCTTCAATGAGGAACTGATCATTCTTCGATAATTGATATTTATGAAGTTATTTCTCACGTCACATATGCAATCATAGCCACTGATAAACTGTTACAAGTTCGACATTTTAAGTTTATGATTTAGTAGCTAGAGATGTTGTCAGTTAAAGAAATATGCATTATGAAGAAACGACCGTAAGAATTAATCAGGCTTGCTTCTTTTAGTATTTCCCGACGTAAAGTGTTACGTCCGATGTTGAAAAAACTCATAATGACAGGAAGGTAAAATTGACTTTGCATTTCACGCTTCTTAACTTATCTTTTATATAAAGTTGATTAATTATAGGATCGTTAAGATCTGTTCAATGACTTCTTTGCTTCGCTTTTACTGATCAGTTGAAAACTTTTTTTAACCAGGGATTGTGAATGGAAGATGGTATTGCTGTTTTACACAAGCAGGCTTGAGGGCGAAAGGACAGCCTCTTGATAATTAGAGCAACCTGAGACACAGCTCAAAGAAGGCTTAGTTCGATCTTCGCATTTAGACGCTGAGAAGTCGACACCTTCATGTAATCAATTTGTGTAAAACAGAATAAAAATGTGTCTGATTTGTTAAATGAGTTTATCTCAATCAGGTATAAGTCTGACAGCCCTCATACAGAAAATAGATAATTAACAGTTACTCCTTACACCCTAAAATCAGTATGCACATTCTCCATACAGTTCTCGATACAGTTTCTAAGGTGCTGACAAGGAGAATTCATTTAACAATCAAGAGCTTCTATATTTGGTGACCATCTCCTTTATTCTCATGACCTTAATGTGTAATTCAGAAGTGATACTGTTGGGAGAAATTACATGCTTGTCCGTCTTAGGAGTTAAAGGGTTAACCATTTCTGTGAATCACCTTAAACATTACCGTTGTCGGCAGCATATGATTGTCACTGCTACTGGTCTTTGGATTTCCCTTTCAGTCTCTTTCTTTACGTGGGGCAGTTTCTCTGTGTACCCTCAATTTTTTTCATTAACCGAGTTTTCGTTCGCATTCACACTCTATTATAACTGAGGTGGTAACGACTTCTGAAAATTAGGCAATTATGAAATGGAACAAAGCATTCAATTGAACGTCTGGCGAGCACGTTGCACCTTAGTGTTCAATAGTGATATTTCTAGTGAGCTTCGGTTTAGTCAGTAAGGTACACGACACTTAACGCTCCGCTTTGAGCATTGCAAAAATTACGAAGTCTCCCAGTCAAAACACATTATCAATCAACTGAAAGCGAGGACTGTTTCGCTTATTTTTTTCTCTTTTCTTTTTTTTTTTTATTTTCAACGGTAGTTATGTTTGAGAGAAGGGCTTCATCTTTTGCCCCTACAAATAAGTTCATATTAATAGCGTAGGGAATTACTATACACCACAGAGCAAACAGAAGTGTTGATTACTCAGAAACTGAAATGGAAGAAGCCTTCTTTGGTGAAAGTGATATATCTAACATAGAAATATTTGCATGATCATGCATTGATTCCCACTTTGTAATAGCCCAACTTAACTGAAGATCGAAATTAACAGCAACAGTCGTGAAAGACCATAACTGAGAGCAAAATCGAAGAAACAACTCACCCTACATATTTTGAATTGTGAAATCATTAATTTAAGTTTTATTACTTCTTCTTTTTCGATTAACCGCCCCCAGTGTTTACTTCACTGAAACCCGGCCTTTTCGAATCAACCACTAACCGGCGATTATTCGGAAATAGAGGGTAAAGATGGCATATTTTTTCCCCTTAAATTTGTCCAGCCGCAACAATCTGTCGTTGGGTCTTCCATGAGAATTCTTCCATTTCCTTTGAACATTTTCATGTAAAAAATTACCAAATTAAAGCAGCAGTATGTCGCAGTAAAGCTGCTCATAATTCTAGTTACTTGTTACTTGATCCCGATCAAAAGCCTGGGCCTCGATTAACGCTTGCACCCCTTCCCAATCCCCCATGTTCATCAAGAGCAGTTTCATTTGTACGTGAAGAACCAGCTCATAGCCGCCTGGAGGACCCAAGTTGAAAGATGCAAATTATATCCTCCACAACAGTTGCTGTTCGAAAGATATCTAAGACGGGGGCTAGAAGAATAAAACATATCAAAATGCTAAGAAAACTTAAATCGACACTCAAATAGCCACCCTGTATTTGGAAATATCAAAACGTAAAATTTTTAGCCACATACGCTTCAATAGAAAAATTACTTAATTATTTCTTACTAACCGAGTTTGAATCCGAGTGGAAGAAATCGAGGTTCCGTAACTTACAGTGTCGACCGAAAAAGACGAGGTTAGCAAGATATTTATTATAGTATAATGGGTTGAGATAGAGGATAAGATTTCATTTCAAACAAACTTTTGAATCAAGGGGGCTGTACAGCAAAACTGAGCTATATTATAGCGCGAGCATCAACTGAGAGAGGTATTAAAATTTTGAGTTAAATTTGATGAAGAAAATTATCGACATTTGCATGGTTGATCAGACCATAATGCAATCACATAAACGTTTATGATAAGACATGAATAATTTCAGGGGCTATTTTTCAACTGAAGGGAAGTTGTATTGGTGTGAAAATTCTGGCAAGTATTGCATGTTTTGACCTTTTACAGTATTGCCATAGGGCTAATTTTTTGTTTCGATGAGTTTTGAAATTCGACCGCTATTTTTACAGGGGAATTACTTTGGGTTCCAGCTCTGTGTAACTTTTAAAATGGATTGATTATGACTAAAAAGCAATGCCATAATTGCACTTGTTTTTGGCATCTTTAAGGACAATTTCAGGAGCGAAAGATCTTCTATTAAAATCATTTTCGTGGTGCGGGCCCCTACATAACTTCTTTGTTTATCATTCTGTTAACTGCCGTTGTGAGATGTGTGTCTTTAGAACATATACGTGTTCCTGTTGAATAAATGGTATCGTACCTTTTAATTTGGGCGTTATTTAATATTCCCAAATCTGGTTGCCTTGGCATGAAATAAATGCTAATATAAGAAAAGTTCTTTTGACGTTGAACCATCACCCAGGAGCCGGTGCTGACTGACGGGTACGTTACTACAATAAAGAAAAAGGAAAGTAACTTAAATCAAACTATCAATAAGCACAGTACTCAGTACACAGTTCTTATTATTTGATTTTACTACGGCAAAACAAATCGAACGGACCAACCGGAAACCTTCAGGGTAAGTAAACTGGCATGACTTCTTTGTTTTCATGTTGTAGTGAGGCCTTGCATTTCAAATATCGATATGAAAAAGGTAGGTTTAATTTTTAACAGTTCCTTGATAAACTTTGGCCTTTAACAAACTCTTTAAAGATATTAATCCTCGAAAAGTTATTCAGAATAATTTGGCAGAGAAACTGGTTAGCTGGTATAGAAAGTGGTAGGTCAGTGTTTCATCAAGAGATACTCCATGTTATCGTTTGATCAAATTCATGGAAATGTATGAAACAAAACCATGCTACCTTTCTAGCTCTCTGCGGAATGGATTGGAATTAGGATTTTATTTGCTTCTTGAAAAAGAACAAGGCAATTTTATAACCATTTAAACAAAAATTTACATGGCCACAAGCGAGAAATACAAATGTTTGAAACACGTTTGAGGGTAGAGCATAAATTATTTCCCATAATAAAGCACAAAATCTTTCCTATCGGAATACTCTCGTAATTTTACTGTCCTTACAACAAGAAAACATGAATATTCCAAGAGGTTGATTGTGTTATATATATAAAGACTAAAATATCGACCATGCCTTCGATTTTTCGATCTATCTATGTCACCAACAATGAACTCGAGCACCTCATTTTACTTTTTATTTACCTTATTGTGTCAAGTTACAACTAATCTCGTTTTTATGGAAATAGATGAGAGATATAAAGAAAGATGTCTTAAACGGCGTCGTCTCGTGCGTTGGGCGAAAGGAGAAAATCTGAGTTAACAAGCGAGTATTCGAATAACGTCAAGGAAGAGAATCTTAAAACATCCGCTCTGGTTGCCTGATATTCCTGATAGTCTAGAATCTTTCTTCAATCTCTTGTATGTCTACGTGGAACCAAGTGATAAAAATAGACTTTGATAAAGATAGCTTGAGGAAGGAAGGATATATCTCTAAAAAAATTTGAAAGTCAAATACTGATTACACCGACATCAAGCGATGTTAAGCTAATGAATTATACATTCTGTTTTGCAGAAAATGTCAGAGAATCTCGAAGAATACGACGAAGGACAAAGCGGTAAGAGAAATGCGCCTTAGAATCTTCCTAATCATGGTGCATTGTAGCTGCAGCTCAGCATGTAAAACAGAATCTCCCTTTCAACAAAAACTTCTAAGGAAATTTGTTTGGTGAAGGGTAGTATAAATCACGCAACTAAAGCTCCCCTTCTGGGCTTTTTTAGGTCTGTGTATGACAAAAAACCTCTCTAACGACAACAATTTTCCAAGGAAGTTGTTTGAGGTGAAACTATTACTTCTGAAAGTTTCATTTACAGCGTAAACGTGATAGTAACATATTCGCACCCTTGCTTGTGCAAATATGAGGAGACGATAGCCAAATATTGCCTTGTAGTATAAGAGTAACCTTGTTCAATAATAGTTAATTCGTGGGGAATCTTAAACAGATCCAACCACGTATCATATAGTTAACAACAAGTCTTTTCATTTTTAGGCTCAAAATACCCGAGTTTGTTGACAAAAATAACAAGAACCAAACCCGACCTTTCACGTTTGTCAGAGGGTTCTTTCAGAAGAATTTTATCAACTATGGATTTGACACTCTTGGGAACGGGTACAGCAATTGGTATTGGTGTATACATCATAATTCCAAAGCTTGTAAGAGATATTGCAGCGCCTGCTGTCATTTTATCCGTCATTGTGACTTCTTTATCCTTTTTATTATCCGGGATATGTTACGCCGAGTTCAGCTCAAGGATTCCAAAGTGTGGCTCAGCCTACGTTTATTGTTATGCAGCTCTTGGTGAGATTTGGGCTTTCATCGTGGGCTGGACAATGATTTTAGAATATGTGATCGTAACAGCAGTATTAGCAAGAACATGTAGCGAGTACATTGATTACATATTCGGAGGAAGGGCTTACCAGTTTTTTAAAGACGAGGTGGCAACTTGGAATGATCCTTTTCTGGCTCCATTTCCAGATTTTCTTGCATTCGTTCTACCAATAGCCGTGACTTGTATCATTGCTGCGGGAATGCGATGGGCCATATTCTTCAACCACACCATGTTAGCTTTCAGTTCTGCAATATTAATCCTACTTCTTGTCATCAGTCTTTTTTTTGCAAAACCAGATAACTGGACACACAATAAAGCTTTGCCATATGGTGCCCATGACATTTTGAGAGCCGCTGCTAAGAGCTACTTCACCTTCATTAGCCTGGATGCCATATCTTCTGCAAGCCAAGAGATAAAAAGACCAGGGTCATCGGTTCCCCTAGTTGCAATCTTAACAGTTACTTTAATAACAATAATGTATTGCGGAACTACTGTTATCTTCACCTTGGCAATACCTTTCGATGAAAAGAGCGGTTTCGCGCCCCTCGCTAAGATCTTTCGCGTTATTCCAGGGGCTGACTATGCCGTTGCTATTGGAGCAATTTCAGCAACATCACATGGTTTGATCTCGTGTTCGCTGGCGGCACCTCGCGTTTTCTGCACTATGGTTTTTGATGGCCTTCTGTTTGGCTTTGCTTGTATTGATGAAATATCCAGTCCCTTAACAACAATTTCCATTGTCCATGGTGTGTTCAGTGGATGCTTGGCAGCTTTGTTCTCCACAGAACATTTGGTATATTATGGCTAACTTTCTTTATTATTGTTGTTGTTGTTGATATTATTTTTCGTTTGCATGCTTTTCATTCCACGCAGTGTGTACTTGCATACAGAAATCTTTGCCTCCAAGCAAATCTCTACAGCTTTGTTTTTTCCTTGATAGACAGTTCTTTGACACCCGGCTCTACACAACTATTTGCGTCAAAATTACATCTTTGGACATTGTTTCTCTGGTTAAAGTAAGCAATCGTAAGATACGGTGTGAGTGTATCAGGGGGCCGCGATTATGAGAGTCCTCGCGGTACAGTAATCATCCCGGCAAGCTCTTGAATATAGTGCTAACACCATGTTTTTTTCTGTCGTATCATTTTTGTCATGTGCCTATCAGAAAAATGTTCATGAAATTCCGTCCCAGTTTAGTCTGATTCGTACCAGAAAGGGGTTGCTCGTTGTCTGATTAACAGTGATACAGTTTCTTTTCCCACGAGTAATATTTTCTTACATCAAGATTATATTTCCCACGAGTAATACTTCGCAATCACGGTAAGCTCACACTTGCATGGCTCTTGAAGAGTTGCTGTAGAGGTGTCTTGTTAACACAGAATAATCGTAATAAAGACAAGCTGCTTAAACTTGTGGTGGTATAAAAATGATTCTGGTATAATTGAAATACCTCACAGGCCTCAAAAACAGCCCTGATCCTTTCTGTTGAATATCACGTCTTTATTTTATTTCACAAACAATCATAATATAGCTGAATTACCTAGAATTTCTGTCTCCGAGCTGGGTGGTACATTTGATATCACTGAACATCCCATCAGGTGTTGCATTCTTTTCAGATTGAGCTTCTCTCAATTGGCACCCTCTTGGCTTACACCTTGGTTGCTATTTCGATCTTAATAGCACGTTACCAGCCTGGTGTGGAAAGTCAAGTGTACGGGAAAGCAGCTAAGCTTGAACGAACAAACGAGTGGCTGAAGTCAATCACATTGGCATCACGATATCCACCTCCATTCTTCGATCAATCAGAACATGAGAAAAGTGACATCCAAAAAAGTAACACTAGGAAAAAGCCTAACACGATGACACGTGATAATGCCACCTTTGCTGTATTTTTATTGGTTCTCAGTCTTTCATGCCTCGCCGCTGTCCTCATGACTATGTCAAATGGCATCCTAAAGGGGGAGAGCTGGGCATTCTTTGCTGCTGGCATGAGTGGAGTTTTTATAGTTGCTGCTGTTACATTCCTAACGCGACAGCCTAAGAACCATGCAGAGTTTCCTATCATGGTGCCGTGTTCTCCCTGGCTACCAATCATCACCATTTTTGTTAATATACTTCTGATCTCCGGGTTGGATTATTTGTCTTTTGTACGATTTGGCGCGTGGCTAATTCCAGGTAATATAATCTCGAGGACACTTCTTTTTCGAACGTTTTTATAGTGACTTACCGCTTTACCGACTTCTTGAGTTTCTCTGATTTTTAATAGTCATCTTCCCAACAAGAAACGAGTACCGAGAAAATTTAACCCATATATAGCTAGCACGCGACACACGGAAGGGGTTGGGCGGAAAATGTGACGGCCTTAAGCCCCTACTGTCGCAACGAGCGATTACAATAATAATGATGATGATGATATAACTATAGGTTGATGATGCGAAAGCAAAGAAACAATTTGAAAATTACAAATACATTTGCAATCTTTGGGTCGTTCCTGTGCTTTTTTTTTGTGGAAATCAATGGTACAAACAAGCATTGACATTACTAAATCTCTAAGACAACAATTCTTGGCGTCCTATCCCATGATCTGTGATCTCCAATGGGACAACAAAATAACAAGGAGAATGAGCCCAGAACGGATGGTAGAACCGATGCCGATGTTTCGCTGTCTCGCTCTCAACGCTATGTATGCTCTACTTAATGCCCAAACGAAAGTCTGTTCTGCAATTATCTAATGAAACTCCTATTCTTGGAAAGTAAGATGGTTACGTTTTTTTTACAGCTATAATTTGTACTATTCCCTTCAGCAATTTTTTCTAAGTGAATAATTTCATTTGATCGTCTATTTTTTTCCATGTTACAGGACTGATTATCTACACTTTATATGGATACAGACGAAGCAAAGAGGCGCTCAAACCGAAGAAATCAACCGAGGGTGATTTTATTTTGTTCGAAAATCCTGACGTGGATGCAAGCTTCAAATACATTCAACCAAAAAGAAAACGTGACAAGCAACAAAGCGGGAACTGACGAATTTGTGGGAAATTTAAGAGGCGTATGGGGCGGGTAGGGCGCGTGCGGGCCGGATGTGCAGTGATAGCTGACCTAAATCGAATCTGATAGACCTCCACATGCATGAGTTGATGTGTGACGAGCTTTGTACAAAGGAAAAATCACTGTGGGTCGACTGAGCCCCAAATCCTCCATTCTAGACGTGTATCCCGGAGGTGTTGGAAGAATTACAGGCCCTCTGATTTGTCTAGGAAACTGGCACCACCCTCTCAGCCAATCACATGCAACACAAGTACCAATCGGGAACCTGTCGCTTGCATTTTCTCCAACTTGGGGTCTTGAACTCAAACTTCTGATCGGCCGTTGTAATTACTTCGAGTATGCTTTTACGACGCTTTCGCTCTAAACATGATCTGGCCTCATTACATTGCATTGTCTTCAGTCAAATTAAGGTCAATATTGACTTAACATTAGCCACATAAGTGTCGCCAAATATCTAAAGTTTTATTCTTTGCAGAGAAATTACCAACATTCATTTTTTCTAAAAGAAGTTCTTTAGACAAGACCCAAGGATAATTTTCGATGTGTCAAATACCTAGATCTTAATATTGACGACCATTTCAACTAGAAACAAAAAATATTTTTGAAATTACCGGTAATATATCAGTAAGTGATAGCAAGCTGTCTAAGCTTAGGGCCCAGTTATTCCAAGGGCGAATGACGCTTTCCAACGGATAAATCACTATTCAGTGGATAAGTGTTAACAAAACGTACTGTGCTATTCACTGGATAGAGATTTATTTAGTGGATAGCATTATCCACCTTTCGATTAACCGTGACCAGCATATTTTTGTCTCTGGCAACATATACTAAAATTATTTTATTTCTTAGTAGATCCCTTTCTTAGCAGTGGCTTAGTTTTCTTTGTAATACATTTTCTAAATATTCCTTTTATATTCCCCCATAAACGTAGTAATTTGCATGAGTTTGTTCCATCGTTATCGGGAACTTTTTTCTCTTTTCATAACTTTACTATTTGTCGCGTATTAATTGAAACAGTTTTCAATCAAGTGTCGAAAAACCAAAACCAAAGTATCACAGCAACCAATCATAACAAAGGTTAAGACCAGCATTGACCAATGAGAACCAAGCGAGCAAGAGAAGACTTGATTCTCTCTCGTGAAAATGCAGAACAAAAACAGGAAACTTACTTCAAGCGAGGGAAAACGCGAATGACCAAGTTGAAGTTGGTTTTAGTTTGCATTTGATTGGTTGACGTGGTGGCGCGAGTTTCTTAGACCAATCACAGAGCGAAATAAAGCAAAATCACTGCAACCTGGGTAATGTTATAATTTGCTTTAATTCCATAACCTCTTTGTTCTTTTTACAGTCTTGAATTTTACTACCCGTGCATATCATAAATTTTTCTCGATTGCTTTAACCACTCGGCTATTAAGACTGTACACTTCCAAGTGCCTTAGAGTGCTAATTTAAGTTAATTTTGTTCCCTAAAATATTTGTTCTGTGTATTGTGGAAAATAAATAGTTGCTGGCTTTTGTTGGTTACTTGTTGTTGCTGCTACATTGATTTTGGATCTGGGTCGAGATCTGTTTTCTGTTTGTCTTGAGATACACGCAGTATGTCTTCAAACGATGTTGCAAATAAATAGTCAGAGCTGTCGGACAAAAACATTTTTCTAGGTATATTGAAAGCTTATAATGAAAATGAAATTCCATATTTCTTTCCAAGTTTCGCTTTTTTGGTTAGTGTTCAGTTTTTTTTCTTCAAGTCTTTCATGTACGATTGTTATACCTTGATATACCATGCCCTGCTGAGGGAAAATTATCTCAGTAATAGTAAAGATTGTCTTATTATGAACCATTTGATACGTATGGTAATTTTTTTTTTAATTTATAAACGTAAATTAAATGACATTAATCCAACATTAGGATTTCTTTGGTAGCAAATATTAAAGCAGTGTACTATTCTGAGAAAAAAATTGTAACCAAAAATGATAAACTTTATAAGCACTACAAAAAATGGGAAAAACAAATACCGTATGCGCATTGAAGAAAACCGTATGTCGCTTGTACTGTCTCAGTATGTCTCTTGTCTCCATAATTTTCACTTGCTTATGTGTACTGACCAGGCTCATTGCGGCGTCTCTTAGTTTGAAACTAGTCAGTCGTAGTAATATTATATTGGAATAGTTTGTTCTTAGACGTGTACTGTAAATTTTGATTATTGTAATTTATGTACTGTAAGTAGATTATGTGTTGTACCAGCTTTTCGTACTAATTTGTGTTGGTAGAATGTTAAAAAAAAAAAATACAAAAAAAAATTCATTTCAGCGATTACTATTAGTTCCTCAGTTATTCCATGAGTGATAATAACGGCCATTCAGTGCAGATGAATACGAGAAAGATATTTGCAGTAATGAACACCACTTGAGCAATACTGAAAATAAAGTTTTAAAAAAAATTCAGGCCTGTACAGGAGTTAAGTAACAGACGTCGCCGGCCTCACGACGGCAACCAGAAACGTGAAATTTCCTTGCAGTCCTCACTGCGCATGTACAACACGCTGTGGCTTGCCGTTGTCCCAAAGTCGAGAACGCGAGAACGTGGAGCTTCACGTCGCGACGAGAACTTGAATACTTAATCTTTTGTTTTGATCACTTTTAGCTTACTTTCGGGCTAATTCAGTTTGGAAGCTAGGTAAAACTACATAATGATTGATTTTATGTTTGAAATAATGTTCTGCAAGCATTATTAGGCTTATTTTTCAAAATTATTTTCGCATGCCAAACTAGCTTCCAACGAAGGGGTTGCTTTCATTCAACAGAATAATTAGTTGTCTTTTCCGATTTTCTCAGTGTATAACCGGTAGATTGTTATAGCTTGACTTAAGACTTAAATCACTTTGTATTTCCTTCCTCCTGGCCTTTCTTTTAACATAGAAGCATATTAAATCGACTCAAATTGATTTTGTATTTAGTGTGTTAATCGCCATGTTCACAAGCAGACAAATACGCGCTTCTTGTACACAAGAGAAGATTGCGTTCTTCGCAAAAGGTTTCTTTTTTCCGGCACTCAATTGATGGCAATTGATCGCTTGAACATTACACATATAACGTGTAAAACAATTTCTGTTTTTAATAGGCCAAGGCAGAACGACTTTTATAAGCTTAATGGTTTGTAATTTTTCACAGTAGTAATTTTAAAAGAGATGTGTCGATCATTAGAAAAGCTTTAATAGTATAAGGCTTGAATTCGTCGAGTTATTTTTCAAATATAGTGTATGTTTAACTCGTGGATGGAGTGGACAGAACAAAAAGATGTCATGGAAGTCAGAGAAATCTTATCATGTGAACCCTTTAAATTCAAGGCTGGCTCCAAATAGCGAGGTTCGGCAAGGAGCCAAATAGTGCAAAATCTGAACACACATTCAGGAGTCTCAGAGAGCTGTCAGAGATAGTTATGTCGTGAAGAATGGCAAATTCATTTGCCTTTGCGACTCTTTTAATAAAGGAAATCAAAAGGAAATATTGCGTTTCCTTCAAGCTCGAAAATTACGGGTATGCAATCGTCAAAAAGACCTTTTGGAATGAAGTTCACAAAAAAATCTTTAACGAAAACTAAGACAATAAAAACGTTGCATAATCTCTTGCGAAAATTAAATGTCCTGTTTCCTTCGCTTTCCACTGAAAGAAGTCAAACTGCCCAGCAGAGAGATTCTTACTCTTCAGCACTGTTGCTATAGTGATATTTGCATGAGAATATTGTTCGAGACATGTTATGTTAATATCAGACATCTCTTGTTCTACACTTTTCATAGAAAATCAGTCGAAGAGTCTTTCAAAAAGTACCTAGTTAAGACACAATTTTTTTATTAAGTACCAGATTTTTTGACATTTGGCTAAACTTGGTGTCACGAATGCGTTTGCATGTCACAGGCTGAATTCAGCGGGACGGTATTTTAATTTATTTTCATTGATTTAAAAAAAATAAGATGTTGTCAGACAAATAAATACACCACGCCACTATGCCCGAGGCCTTCTCGGTAGCCATGCTTTCGTGGATGAGCTGGCACAACTAACTGATTTGTGTACAAAGCTGTTAACGTTCTTTATCTTTCATTTGTGTTTAGCCAGCTTCAGTTGGGTTTGAGAAAAGTCTTCCGATAAATTTTCTTGATATCATTAAGCTAGACATTTAGTTTTCTGTGAATAGAAAGTGCTCTAACGAGATAAGTATTCATGCTGAGTTAATTCTCGTTCATGAATTGAGGATAATTATTTCGCGCGCCCAAAAAAATTGAATTCTCTTTATGGAAATAAGTGACAACTGACTGACCTCTCGTCTTCTGCACGGGATCTTGAAGTTAACCTGCAAAAAAATGGGAAATTTCGGCTAGTTGGGAACAATCTTTACAATGAGGTAAGTTTTAATACTTCACTATCTATGCTCTGCTTAGGACTCGACAAACTTAAGCGTTACCATCAATAAAATTTCAACGATATTGTCACGTTCCGCTCAAAATTTTAATAACTAACCGCAAAGAACATCGCTCTCACTTTGAGCTCTTGGAATTGATTTTATGAATTCATAAAAGGACGTTGTTAGTCTGATTAAGGTAGAATTAGAAAGCATCCGAATCATTCCGTCTCCTTTAGGAAGAAATGGTTTTGAATTGAAACAAGCTTATAAAAGGCCGGCATATAAAATTTAAGAACGGAGAAACCTCAGGAGCAGCTAATCAATCATTATTCATATCTCCGCTGTCTCTATCAAAATTAAAGTGAATAATTTAAACTAAGTTGTGTTGTACATTCAATGCCAAGGTCTATTTTCTAATTTTTCATCGACTGATTGAAAGGAATAATGAAGATGTCGTGACATGAAGCCGCCAAAAATTTATCCTGATGCCTAAAAAGAACACACTCGAAAATTTTCAAACGTTGCTAGGTTTTAAACTTAATACACATTGATCAAATGGCATAGTCGCCAGCCATTAAATTAATAACTTCTTTTAAAACAACTTTGTGCTCTGCAACACTGAGCCTAGATCATTTATGTAGATCAAACTATGCAAAGCGAAAAACTATGCGAACCATGAAAGGAAATGTAGATGCAATTTATCGCGAGAATAGAACTGAAATCATTGCTAGTAGCCTCCTTTATTTCTCCCTTTTTCGTAGCAACTTGTCTTAATATTTGATTTTTGGATAAGAATTATTGTTCTGGAAATGGCTAAGTTTGGCAATTTACTTGGTAATAACTGGTACTTTTTAGTGGCGTGCAGCAACTTCCAAGGGGGGGGGGGGGGGTTGGAAAACTGCTCACCAGAGATAAGATAAATCTGCAAAAATGATAACAATAATCAGTGCTCTAGAAAAGAAATGATAATTTTGGTTAAATTTGTGAGTAAAGAAGATGGTCCCTTTTCCAGAATCTTGATTTAACTAAGATGACTGGCCTTACTAGCCAATTGCAAATATTGCCATGGAAATTCTCCCACAAGAAAATCTGAAATTGCTCGAAACGTGTTTCCCAACAATATAAATAAGACGGTGTTCTTCACTCGAACAATAGGACAAACAGACAAATGAAAGGCTTTCAGCTTCAGTTGATTCGTGACAATTGTAATTCACCTTGTAGTTACACCCCCTAAGTGAATCGGCGCCAATTGTTCATATCATGTAAACCAAGTTATATATGTTTGAGCTCATAAAATGGGTTTTCTTGGAAAAAGTCTAAAATATGAGTCTGAAGGTTGATCGTGTGATCATACTTTAACCCAAAAATTCGAGGTGAGTGAATGCAACATCATATATCAGGGAACAGATGTCGTTAGGAAAGTTGTGCCCGTGTTTCGCTCTATTGATTGGTAAGCGATGACACATAGCATTTCTGTTATAGTACACACCATGTATTTGATTGAACAACATGTGCATTACATATATGGGGATGAAACTCAACAGAATGTTCTGTTAAGTCGATAAATATCCCAGTTATACGGTCACAACTTAGCACACACTTTTAAAACAATTAAATGCATTTCAAACCATTAATATTCAGTGTTAACATAGTCACGCGGTCATGCCAATCGATTCCCATGATGAACGCATTCTTTAAGATGACACTGCACGTTTCGAGACAAAGGGGGGAACTTTATGTAGATTTAGTATGTGAGGCCTGGTGAGTCTGAAAGCTCAAGGCTTTCCTTGGCCACGTTCAGAAGTATTTTACATCCCCGTTCCAGCCTTGGCTGAAAACATTGGGCTACCTCCTGAAGCTCGTTCAAAAGTCAAAGCCGAAGCTTTGACGTAGGCAGTTTTAATCTTGAGAGCACTTCGTTATGGGAACCAGTGGACTCAATAGTCTCAGGGGTAACTCTTACCAGTGATGAAGATACGTCTCCGTGAAAATTAGTCGAAACCAAACCTCTCAGATGTAAATACTGAACCCCAGAGCAAAATCCCACCCCTCACAATGACAAATATCTACCTGTAGATCGCCTCAGAAAGCAAACATACTAGTTCATTCAGTCCTAACTCACCCCAGTAGCTCAAAAATGTGGGTTTAGGCGAATTGAAGGAGATCCGGTTTAGATTTCAGGTAAAGGCTATGGATAACAACAAAAGACATACAATAGATGAGATTTCAAGTTCTCGTTTGGTGTTCCTAAGCTTTTTTAAATTACTACCCGATCATGTACTCTTTCGAAATTTTCACCGACATGAGGCGAACATTGGCGAGCTGGGTTCCCTCATTAAATATTACTATTATCATTACATTCTAACATGATAACCGGGTACAATACCGCACCTCACTTTACAACAATTCAGTCTCCCTGTTTTATCGCGAACGAAGGAAAGCTTAAAGTCAATTTTAAGGTTTGTGAGGATGTTAATTCTGTTAACTAAATACATCACGAAATGGAAAGCAACCATGCATGATTGATGACCAGCTCGCAAGATTGGATTTGCCTTCTGTATGTACTATTGTTGCATCGAATTTTCTTAAATTCTGTAATTTTAGAATACTTGATAATGCGTAGTTGTATGTCATCGATAAAATCGGGGTGAGCACTTATATATTTTGGTTCACTTGGCTAGAGTGCAGACTTTATGCAAAACACGAGCTCGATTTCGCCTTCAAATATTCAAATGATCCTTGTCACTTAAAGTGTTTCCGATCATTTAAGAATGGCTCGACGCTTACAGTGGACACACCAAAATGAGCCTAGAAAATTCGGTACATTACAGCTGCTTGAGGCTATTTAATAATATGAAATGTGCTGCGGCCATCGTTATTGTTAGAAGTAAAATTCTAACACTCGTTGTCCTGTTGTCTCTTTCTTTATTCTCTCTTACAACAAGTTAATAGAACGAGAATTAGCTCAAAAATCTCTCAAGGAAAGTCTGGGTCACCGCTAATTAAGGTGACGCTTACTGAGCTGTCAATCTGTAACCTTCGTCATGCTTTTACACTTAACTAGCGAATCACGCTAAACTACGCAGAGCTGAGTTCGCATACTAAGTAGATACCTTCGTGATGTTTACGCTTTACAAAATGACTTTCTACCTTAAATTTCTTAGTCTTACGGTTAAGTTCGGGCCAAACAAAAACATTATATTAAAAATTTTTTTATAAAAATATTAAATTATAATAAACTTACTAACAGAAATAAAATCCTACTTGAAAAGATATCTTTAGAGAAAATAGTCCTCGAAGACTGTTACATAACAGCAGAATAAACAGAAAATTCGGAGGAGAGAGGGCGTACCCAAGGTACTGCCTTTAAAAGAGCTACGTGTTATTCGTATAAATTACCCGATTATAAATTCAGTGCGAAAGATGAAAAGTACTACGTTTCCACCTTAAGTCACCTCTATGAAAAACTCCTGAGGGGTGTCGAACGTGCTAAATTAAAATTTAAGAACTATTTTCCTGATCGGGAATTTGACATGGATTTAGCCTAAAAACGAGAATATTAAAGAGGTAAAGGTATAAAGGAGGGTTACTTCCAGGAAATTCCTGTACGGGATCAATTTTTATAAGGTAGAGTCATTTTCTTAGTAATTAATCATCTTTTAGCAACATAGTGGAAATATACCGATATCTAGCCGCAAATCGCAGTTTACGCAAAAAAATCTGTCTCCATGTCAAATTCACGATCATAATAAGGAAAAAGTAACCAAACTCTACCTGTAAGATAAGACCGCCAGAAGGAATAAGAAATGATCAAATGGCTTATTATAATGTTTACTGAATGGCTTAAGCAAATATATTATTTTCATTCATTTTCCAACACCACGTTTTTAGATTATATACATTTCTATTTTTATCGTTTAACATTATCAATTAATACAGCTGAATAAGTAAACCAAAACATCCTGTTTTCGTCTGGTTCAGATTCTGCTTTTTCTTTTCCAGCAACAGATCGTACGTACGCTACACAGGGCTTCTCTTCTTTTTTCATATATTCTATTATTATGCAAAAAGTGACTCAGCAATTGCTATTGTGATTACCATTAAAGTCCTGAGACAATTCTGAGTGCTACCTCAGCGTCATTAAAACAGCAACAGCAAAATTAATATAACCTTTATATCCGTTGAATTGACATCACTCTTACATTATATCATGCACAATTGTGGTCGTAAAAAGATAAAAATAACCTTCTAGGTAGGTGTCAGAGAATTGTTACAATACAATACCTGTAGACTCTGTGATTTAAGGACTTAATCTTCTTCAAAAATTTGCAACAGGATTTCTAACTGACTTTATTTTCTTCCATAGATGATCTGTAAAAAGTTGCTCGACAACCTTATTCGCAAGAAGCCGCGTGAAGCATGGCTCCCAGAAATTCCCCTGAGAAGATGCTTGACAGCCATAGACCTCATCTCCTTAGGTGTTGGAACAACAGTCGGCACTGGCCTATATGTGATCATTGGTGAGCTTGCTCGGTCTGTCGCTGGTCCTTCAGTCATTCTCTCTCTCCTCCTGGCCTCCAGCGCTGCGTTTTTGTGCGCCCTTTCATTCGCTGAATATGGTAGCCGTTTTCCTGATGCTGGATCTTCATATCAGTACACTTATGCCACCCTCGGTGAAATATCTGCGTTCATTGTTGGCTGGAATGTTGCTCTGGAGTTTTTAATCGCGGGAGCCAGTCTTGCACGAACTTGCAGCAGATTCATAGATTATGCTTCTAACGGACAGGTGTTCCTCTTCTTATCAAATCATTTTTCAAATTACTGGAGCATTCCCGGGGAAGAGCCCTTTCCAGATCTGCTGGCAGCTGCCCTAGTAGTCGCAGTAATGGTTATTTTGTGTTTGGGAGCTCGCACCTCCACAAATTTTCACAATTTAATGACAGTCATAAACTTAGGATTTATCCTCTTTATAATTGTTTTTGGATTCTTCTTCGTAAACTTAAAACACTGGAAAGACAATTTCATCCCTTACGGCGTCTCAGGTGTACTGGAAGGTGCAGCGGGGGCTTTCTTCGCCTTCTCCGGATTCGACATTGTCGCAGAGGCCGCTGAAGAAGCGGTAGACCCTGAGAAAAATCTCCCCAAGTCATTCTTTATCACCATCCTACTCAGTACGTTGGCCTATATAAGTGTAGCTTCAGTACTCACTCTCATGGTACCTTATTATGACTTAGATGAGTACGCACCATTGGCAGAGGCCTTCGGGCGTAAGACCTTTCCTGGTGCTATGTACATTGTAGTGTGCGGAGGTATCTCTGCTACTGTCAGTGCATTACTCTGTGCAGTTTATTCCACTTCAAGAATTTTTTACTCCATGTCTGTTGACGGGCTGTTGTTCAGATGGTTTTCCAAAGTGCATAGCAAAACCCAGGTACCCTACAGAGCTACACTAATTTCTGGTATCATCACTGCCTTGATAGCACTCCTGTTTGACGTAAATCAAATGGTGAGATAAAACCCTGTTTTCTAATTTCTTGTCTTAAAAAGTAAAAAAAAAAGTGGCGCAGCAGGGTGAAATTAACTTTAAATCAAAGGTCAATTTACGTTGATGAAGGACCGCTGGTAAAGTACAGGCACGGCCCATAATGCAGCGAAAACATGGCAGTTACGAAAGATCTATAAATGAGATTGCATGTGGCGGAACAAGAGAACTGTTCGTTTTTCTTTACATTTCCTACCGGGTCTCTGAAAAAAAAAATGGCGATGTCCGTAAGACTGAAGCCCTGGAGGCAATTTAAAGACCTTTTTTTTCGGAAATCAAATCTTAATATTGGAGACAGAGGCAATTTTGAGTCACCAAAGACTGCCTATACCTCCGGACCCTCTTTGATTGGTATAAATAAATCCGCTCTCTGCTTAAAATGTTCCCTCTTCAAAGTTCATTTTTCAATTTGACTGTATTGATGTTGATAATCAGCATATGTCAATTTGCATTATCAGGTGCAACTCCTTTCTATTGGAACCTTGGTGGCTTACACAAAAGTTAGCATCTCTGTTCTTGTCAGTCGCTTTCAGTCTGGAGTACAAAGTGTTCCTGAAAATGATGAAGGAAATACAAACATAACTCAGTGGCTTCATAAAATGTTCTCCAAGGCTAAAGGGAAAGAAAGTGATCCATCAAGCATTGCATATCAGCGAGTACCAGATGAGGAAGATACGTCCGGTCTTCCAGCAGCTCCCGGGGCTGAAGTCACTGAAGCAACAACATTTCGTGCAGAACTAGCTGTATTTTTCCTTGTGATTTTTTTGGCAGCATTGGCTTTGATTTTAAGCAATTTTTATCAAGACGTGTTCATAAAAGGTGAATGGTGGGCTATATTTCTCGTCACTCTGTTTTCAGGAGCAATTGTCTTTCAACTTTTTGTTATCCAGCTTCAACCAAGGAACTGTGCGACGTTTCCGTTTATGGTTCCTGGTGTTCCTTATATTTCAGCATTAACCATTTTCATCAATGCTCTGTTGATGGCAAATCTTCAATGGATGACCTATGTTCGCTTTGGCGTTTGGATGATATTAGGTGCGTGTCCACGCAGTCTCTCAAGAGAGTCAGTCGGTCAGAAGATTTACATCAGTCAGTCAGTTAGTCAGTTAGTCAGTCAGTATTTCACTCAGTCAGTCGTTCACTCAGTCCTTGAGTCGGTCAGTCAGTCCTTCCCTCAGTCAGACAGTGAATCAATCAGTCAGAGAGTATATCAGTCGATCAGTCCTCCAATCAGTCCGTCAGTCAGTGGGATGGTCGGTTTCTCAGTCAGTCAGTCAAATGAATAAAGGGAGTGAGTTTCTAAAGAAACTGTAGTGCTGTGTCGGTGGGAGAGTATAACAGGGCAATTTAGTTTTATCAAATGAGTTTTTACCGTAATTTGGCCACTGCAAAAAAGTTTCAGAGCTGACATTTCGAGCGTTAGCCCTTCGTCAGAGCGAATAGAGGATTTTTGGGTTGTGTGTGTGTTGGTATATGCAGAAATGGAGCTGCGTTATTGGTAGGAACATGGTTCAACGATTGCTTAGTGATAGCAAACGTACCTTAAACTCTTCACAATTTTCCCTGTGGAGGTTTCCTTAGCCTAATCTTACCTCCATAAACTTCTTATTGTTTTTCATACAGGTTTTGTCATCTACTTATTTTATGGATATCGGCATAGCACAGAAGCACTGCAACCAGTCGTCAAGGAGATAGATGATTTAACATTAGAGATTCCAGATGTCGGACGAGAGATAACAAGGCCTCAACCAGTCGTCAAGGAGATAGATGATAAAAAATTAGAGATTCCAGAGGTCGGACCAAAGGTAACAAAGCCTCAACCAGTCGTCAAGGAGATAGATGATGAAACGTTAGAGATTCCAGAAGTCGGACGAAAGATCACAAAGCCTCAACGACCGTGATGACCATGACTTCAGTAGAAAGTTAGCAATCTCAGATGCAACTCGTTTTCTCCTCATTGTTACTTCTGGCCTTCCATAAGCTTTCTGAAATATAGATTACGATTTTCTTTACGGTACTCTATGTGGCGTTGTCTACATAATCGTAACTTCTTTAGTTATTTTAAAAAAAAAACTCTGTGCTAGCGTATCGAGCGGTATACGTTGCTCGCATCAATCAGATCGCTTCATTATGGTATTTATCTGGCACCAATCAAATCACGAATCTGTTCCAAGACTCTTGGAACAGATTATGTCCGCGAAAAAGTATCCCCACAGGCTTTCGCGAAAAGTATCACCACTTCAAAATTGTATTTACCGTTTAATGAAGATTAACCAACGTCGCAAAGCTTCAGTTGAAGTCAGGAACAGCTTAATTTGGCTTAATATAGTTTTCAGCCGTAATTCGCATCGCGTTTTGGAATAAAGTATCGTCAACTCCAAAACTAACATGCCCATTGCTTTTCGAAACGAGTGTTATTTAGCATTTTTTTAGTTCATTTTGATCTCCAATAAGTCTATCTCTATCGGGACAGAGCGGGAAAAAAATCTTGAAAGTTTTGAAACCGCGCAGCAAAACTCAACAGAACTTTCAACCGATGTGAAATTACACACGTCATGTGGATACAGGGCCGTGCAGTACATAAGGATTTTTACCATTGTAGCTCCTTAGAAAAAATAGGTAGGCCTTGCGCGAGCGCTATGTTATAAAAACAATTGTTATATATCTAGACTTTCACTCAACAAAACGAGCTCTGTGATTGGTTGATTGTTGATCACGTGCCCCTGATCAGATTGAAATGTATCCCGACCAGGATACAATTGCGCAGTTGTTGCTCGCGCGCCAAATACAAAATGATTGTCTAAGGGAAAGTCTAGATATGTAACAAAGCACATAAGGTATGGTCCCTCGGGAAACTATTTAGTTTTGTTTCCCTCGGGACCCTACATTAAGTGTATATTGTAACAGAGTGGTTTCAACGATAACTCAATTTTCAACAGAAAGTGAAAGCACCGGAGCAATTATACGAAAACAATTATTACCCTCAGGCTCTGAATATTGTTGAATAATCACTTCGCCTCGACGAATAATTGTTGATTATTGGTTTGATATATACCACACAAATAGTTCAACTACTTAAGTCATTTCAATGTTGAACAGTGAATAATGATGATTCTTAGACCAGGAACAAAATCGTTGACATAAATTCGCATTCCTTAAATGAGGCTCTCCTAAAAGGCCACAAAAATAGTTACCAAAGTAAGCCTACAAGATTTTACGGTTGTGAGTCACCTTTCTTAGAAACATCCCAAACGCAGTTAACCTTAAAACTCTTCACCATGAGTGAATGATTCATTTTGAAGCATGTTTTGTTTCATGAGAAAAATTTCGCACATAAATTTTCAGTGTTTGGTGTGTTAAAGAAAGATGAAACAAATTTTCAAAAAAATTGATAGGGCCGAGGGGAAAAACGATAGCATATTGCAAGAAAGAAGCGCTTGCCTCACCAGAGTCCGACTGAACCACCATTAAGAAACTCCTTAATTCATAACAAGCCGATTTAGTAAAAACCACTCCTGTTACTTATTTTTCTTATCATTGTAATGGTCTATACCACCGCCAAAAATTCTCACCCAAATTACCAAAACTGGCCACATTTCAGCCCTCACAGAACACAATTGAAGGGTAAATTTTGATTCAAACAACGACTCACCGAAGTCCAACGTGCAATCATTAAAACTCCTCGGCCTTCACAGATTTCATCAACTAACCCAGCGTAAAATATTTAGAGAGCATGTCGAGTGTTCCCTATGCTTTCTTTGCATTTAAAAGTTTGGAAAATCCGTTTTATATGACTACAAAACCAAACTTTTGAATGAAATTCGAGCGCAGCTTCGCCAAAGTTCATTATTCCGTGAAAGTAACTTTTGCGCATGTACTGTTTTGGTGTTTCACGCGCCGGTAGCTTACGTATGAATTGAAAAGTCAAATAATTTCCTTTTTAACTAGTTGATCTAAAAGAAATCGGTATTTACATTTATAAAGCGGTGCTTAATTCTTTATTTTTTTTTAACTTCGCTCTTCAAATGTTCATTACTGAATTTAGTCCTAGTTAGTGTTTTCAGAAATTCATGGTAAACTGGTTAAATCAAAAGGCCATAACTACTGCAACACTTTACTTTTGTGTTTATAGGTTCCTCGTATGATAAATGATAACTAGCAACAATACTTAGAAAGAATACTTAAGAATGGATGGACCATGACAAGGAAATAGATCTCTTTACGGTTGTGAAATTAACCGCCGTTGGCGTTGTTGTTGCAAGGGATCATATTCTTTGAAATTCTGAAGATCCTCTGAAGTTCTAAAGCTAACGATCTGACACGGTTTGGCATGGGTCAGCATGCCTTGTTCTTCAGTGAAAAGCTTTTTAATTGAAAAGATGATGAGTCCTATAGACGATAATCCGCCAAAAGAAAAAAAAGATAGTAAGGCAACCATCACATTTGAACAGGTTGAACTAAATGCTAAAACTAGCTACCTTTAATGAGGGGAGTGGATCCCGCTATAAAGCTAAAGTGGAAGTGACTTTGAATAGAACGCACTCCAGATCTCTGTTCAATGCCGTTTTGTTAAAATTCTGAAAAGTTTATTTTGCCTTTGTGATGGTGAGTTTTAGCTTTACTGTCGTCATTATTTTAATGTTTTAAACTGTGTAGATTAATTTGTGATTACAGCCTTCTGCCTCACATTCGTAACAATGATATTTAAATTTGACTTATTGGCGATAACGATTCTGGTCTCTTTTCTAATGAGTGGTAACTGTGCAAACACTTCGCACCTACTAGATGGGGCATCGGCTGTAATTTTATTGCTCCACAGAAAAAGCAGAACAAAAAACAAAAGGATGAGGGAGGACTCCAATCACTCGCTTCAAGTGTTTTTGCACTCATACACCGTTTGGGGTATGAGAAGCTGAAACCACACCCGCTTTTTCACTTTTAGATTTTACTTTGTTTTATTTTGCCTTCATTATTATTATTATTATTTATGGTCTCGACGATTTTTTCTGCCATATCTAAAAGGAATTTCTTTGGGAATTCTAGAGATTTTTTCCACTTAAAAGCCTTAGGAAATATAGAAAGTTGAAAACAGTTTAAATGGATTAATTGAGGGAACATTCTTTTTCACTCTACTAGAGCTTTAAGTCATAATTTGGGAAGGAGATCCTAGCCTTGGATTACCGAATATGATACCTCTTTTCTTGAGATTTTTTTTTTCCCAACATGAAAAAAATGAACACGCTAATCTTTCGTAGAAGAGCGTTTTTCCTGGTTTAAGCATGCTACACATGACGAGCTTTGCGTCGGAAAAAAAATTTATGCAAAGTAGCTGGCTGCACATTGAATGTGCAGCCAGCTAATTTGCATAAGTAATTCAAGCCAATGTTCGACGCCTCTTGGTGGCATGAGGTGTTCGCTAAACATTCCAGGACATCCGATAATCACTTAAAAAAATGTAATTATGCTCCCCTCGAATGGAATGGAAAAACGCAACTTCCGATGATTACATTCCTACTCATTTTCAAGATACAACTCTACTTTGTTCACTCATTTTCCAGAAACAAGAGTCCAGAGAAATGTCTCGTACAAACTTAACGGGTCTAATTCGAAAAAACTTAAAGGGCTGTACGCTAAGCTTATTTTCTCTGTAGAGACAATACATGTCTTAAAGAAGACAACAGTAAATCGTTAACACAAGGTCCACGAATATTCCTAACCAAATGTTACAGAAACATATAACAGGAACAATTTAAAACACGTAAAACGAAGAAACTCAAAACTAGCCTAAAAAGCGGCACCGGTAAAGCTGATTTCACCTCCATGATCGAAGACCTAGGCCTACGTAAGGTTAACTCCGACAAACCCTTCTTTATACAGGTCATGGTTTTTAACTTTTAAAGTCCAGAAACTGTGTTGATTAGATAGTCCAGAGAATACACATCGCTTTCAACAGATGGTCTCCCCGTTCGGTCTACAAGCTTCGGCGCAATGCCATTATTCTTATAATGACCCTTTTTTGTGCGAAGGTTTCAGTTTGGAACGGCATCTTTAGCTTTTCCGAAGACATCTTGTCAAAATCGACTATGACAGGGGAGAAGTTGGTCTAAAACATCGTTATTGTATTTTAGGTCATCGGGAACAAATTCACACGTATGAATATCGTCTTACGCGACTGCCGAATTAGGAGGGATAAGAAAAGGTTAAAAATAACCCTCAGGTATACACAACCCAAGAGGGTATAGCACAGATTAAGAATAACCCTTAGGTATACACTACCCAAGAGGGTATGCAAGAGATTAAAAATAACCCTCAGGTATACACTACCCAAGAGGGTATAGGACAGATTAAGAGTAACCCTCAGGTATACACTACCCAAGAGGATATAAAAGAGATTAAAAATAAACCTCAGGTATACACTACCTAAGAGGGTATGCAAGAGATTAAAAATAACCCTCAGGTATACACTACCCAAGAGGGTATAGAAGAGATTAAAAATAAACCTCAGGTATACACTACCCAAGAGGGTATGCAAGAGATTAAAATAACCCTCAGGTATACACTACCCAAGAGGGTATAGAAGATATTAAAAATTAACCCTCAGGTATACACTACCCAAGAGGGTATAGAAGAGATTAAAAATAAACCTCAGGTATACACTACCCAAGAGGGTATGCAAGAGATTAAAATAACCCTCAGGTATACACTACCCAAGAGGGTATAGAAGATATTAAAAATTAATCCTCAGGTATATACTACCCAAGAGGGTATAGAAGAGATTAAAAATAAACCTCAGGTATACACTACCCAAGAGGATGTGCAAGAGATTAAAATAACCCTCAGGCATACACTTCCCAAGAGGGTATAGAAAATATTAAAAATTAATCCTCAGGTATACACCACCCAAGAGGGTATAGGACAGATTAAGAGTAACCCTCAGGTATACACTACCCAAGAGGGTATGCAAGAGATTAAAAATAAACCTCAGGTATACACTACCCAAGAGGGTATGCAAGAGATTAAAAATAACCCTCAGGTATACACTACCCAAGAGGGTATAGAAGAGATTAAAAATAACCCTCAGGTATACACTACCCAAGAGGGTATAGGACAGATTAAGAATAACCCTCAGGTATACACTACCCAAGAGGGTATGCAAGAGATTAAAAATAACCCTCAGGTATACACTACCCAAGAGGGTATAGGACAGATTAAGAGTAACCCTCAGGTGTACACTACCCAAGAGGGTATAAAAGAGATTAAAAATAAACCTCAGGTATACACTATCCAAGAGGGAAGCAAGAGATTAAAATAACCCTCAGGTATACACTACCCAAGAGGGTATAGAAGATATTAAAAATTAATCCTCAGGTATACACTATCCAAGAGGGTATAGAAGAGATTAAAAATAAACCTCAGGTATACACAACCCAAGAGGGTATAGGACAGATTAAGAATAACCCTTAGGTATACACTACCCAAGAGGGTATGCAAGAGATTAAAAATAACCCTCAGGCATACACTACCCAAGAGCGTTTAGGACAGATTAAGAGTAACCCTCAGGTATACACTACCCAAGAGGGTGTAAAAGAGATTAAAAATAAACCTCAGGTATACACTACCCAAGAGGGTATGTAAGAGATTAAAAATAACCCTCAGGTATACACTACCCAAGAGGGTATAGAAGAGATTAAAAATAACCCTCAGGTATACACTACCCAAGAGGGTATAGGACAGATTAAGAATAACCCTCAGGTATACACTACTCAAGAGGGTATGCAAGAGATCAAAAATAACCCTCAGGTATACACTACCCAAGAGGATATAGGACAGATTAAGAGTAACCCTCAGGTGAACGCTACCCAAGAGGGTATAGAAGAGATTAAAAATAAACCTCAGGTATACACTACCCAAGAGGGTATGCAAGAGATTAAAATAACCCTCAGGTATACACTACCCAAGAGGGTATAGAAGATATTAAAAACTAATCCTCATGTATATACTACCCAAGAGGGTATAGAAGAGATTAAAAATAAACCTCAGGTATACACTACCCAAGAGGGTGTGCAAGAGATTAAAATAACCCTCAGGCATACACTTCCCAAGAGGGTATAGAAAATATTAAAAATTAATCCTCAGGTATACACTACCCAAGAGGGTATAGGACAGATTAAGAGTAACCCTCAGGTATACACTACCCAAGAGGGTATAGACGAGATTAAAAATAAACCTCAGGTATACACTACCCAAGAGGGTATGCAAGAGATTAAAAATAACCCTCAGGTATACACTACCCAAGAGGGTATAGAAGAGATTAAAAATAACCCTCAGGTATACACTACCCAAGAGGGTATAGGACAGATTAAGAATAACCCTCAGGTATACATTACCCAAGAGGGTATGCAAGAGATTAAAAATAACCCTCAGGTATACACTACCCAAGAGGGTATAGGACAGGTTAAGAGTAACCCTCAGGTGTACACTACCCAAGAGGGTATAAAAGAGATTAAAAATAAACCTCAGGTATACACTACCCAAGAGGGTATGCAGGAGATTAAAATAACCCTCAGGTATACACTACCCAAGAGGGTATAGAAGATATTAAAAATTAATTCTCAGGTATACACTACCCAAGAGGGTATAGAAGAGATTAATAATAAACCTCAGGTATACACTACCCAAGAGGGTATGCAGAAGATTAAAATAACCCTCAGGCATACACTTCCCAAGAGGGTATAGAAAATATAAAAAATTAATCCTCAGGTATACACTACCCGAGAGGGTATAGAAGCGATTAAAAATAACCCTCAGGTATACACTACCCAAGAGGGTATAGAAGAGATTAAAAATAACCCTCAGGTATACACAACCCAAGAGGGTATAGGACAGATTAAGAATAACCCTCAGGTATACACTACCCAAGAGAGTATGCAGGAGATTAAAAATAACCCTCAGGTATACACTACCCAAGAGGGTATAGGACAGATTAAGAGTAACCCTCAGGTGTACACTACCCAAGAGGGTATAAAAGAGATTAAAAATAAACCTCAGGTATACACTACCCAAGAGGGTATGCAGGAGATTAAAATAACCCTCAGGTATACACTAACCAAGAGGGTATAGAAGATATTAAAAATTAATCCTCAGGTATACACTACCCAAGAGGGTATAGAAGAGATTAAAAATAAACCTCAGGTATACACTACCCAAGAGGGTATGCAGGAGATTAAAATAACCCTCAGGCATACACTTCCCAAGAGGGTATAGAAAATATTAAAAATTAATCCTCAGGTATACACTACCCGAGAGGGTATAGAAGCGATTAAAAATAACCCTCAGGTATACACTACCCAAGAGGGTATAGAAGAGATTAAAAATAACCCTCAGGTATACACAACCCAAGAGGGTATAGGACAGATTAAGAATAACCCTCAGGTATACACTACCCAAGAGAGTATGCAGGAGATTAAAAATAACCCTCAGGTATACACTACCCAAGAGGGTGTAGGACAGATTAGGAGTAACCCTCAGGTATACCCTACCAAAGAGGGAATAGAAAAGATTAAAAATAAACCTCAGGTATACACTACCCAAGAGGGTATGCAAGAGATTAAAAATAACCCTCAGGTATACACTACCCAAGAGGGTATGCAAGAGATTAAAAATAACCCTCAGGTATACACTATCCAAGAGGGTATGCAAGAGATTAAAATAACCCTCAGGTTTACACTACCCAAGAGGGTATATAAGAGATTAAAAATAAACCTCAGGTATACACTACCCAAGAGGGTATAGAAGAGATTAAAAATAACCCTCAGGTATACACTATCCAAGACGGTCTAGAAGAGATTAAAAATAACCCTCAGATATATGCTACCCAAAAGGGTATAGAAGAGATTAAAAATAAACCTCAGGTATACACTACCCAAGAGGGTATAGAAGAGATTTAAAAATAACCCTCAGGAATACACTATCCAAGACGGTATGCAAGAGATTAAAATAACCTTCAGGTATACACTACCCAAGAGGGTATAGAAGATATTAAAATAACCCTCAGCTATACACTACCCAAGAGGGTATGCAAGAAATTATAGGTAATCCTCGGGTATACACTACCCAAGAGGGCACGAAAAATATAATTCACCCTTATTTATATCAGGAGACCGCTCTTTGTCTGGACTCTTTCTTTTGACTGAAAGTTGAGGCATCCACCATTAACTTATATAATTATTAACCCTATACTTGTTCCTGAATGTCTTTGTCAAGCTCGGCTATTCTTGACTGACATCATTGCAATTTCCCATGATATTTCGACTGGAGGCGTTTCCCGCCTAAAGTGTACGGTCGAGGGCGATTTGATTTACCGCATCAACAACAAGATTATGTTTTGAGACCTCGCGAATCCATCTGCTGGATTTCTCCCTGTCTAATTAGTCTGGCACAGAGACTAATTGAAGATATAATATGCATGTTGTTTGGTTACCTGGCGTTGAAAGAACACCCTTTGTTGGCGCGCTTGAGATCTGCTGGCGGGAGTGAACGTATTGTAGTCATCGCGGAATCGACGAAAGAATTCGTTTTTGCAAAAGCTTTCGGCCTGATTTCACATTAACTTTTCGTTAGCATGTACCAGTACTTTTTGGGGTCGAGATTGGATCCCGTAACTATAAAAAGCTCAGCCGATCGATCGAAGAATTCGGCCTCCGTGATAAGATCGCGTCAAGTGATTTCAATGCCAGATTTCTTGTGTTTTCGTAATTGAAATTCGAGCATAGATGCAGTAATAATTATCAGGTGAACCTTTAACTTATAATCAACAGGTTTAAGTAACCGCATAGACATCTACCAACCGCAAACGTTGATGTAATTCTCTACACTGATGACAGAAATATAGCGCCTCCGTAGAATGCATGCTGCGAATTTTTTCCGGGGCCAAAGCTCCTCATGGTATGTAGAAAACAGCCTAATAAGTAAAAATAATTTAGTGCCCGGTAGTCAAATTTTACCACCAGTTTTTCCAGTCGCTAAGAAAAACCTGTGGAGTGGTGGTATTCGTAATAGGAACTATAAGTTGACAAAAAGACAATGATCAGCAGAAAAAGCCCTGTATCATCACTTCCCATCTGCTACAAATAACTTTCGTAGCCTCACTTTCGTATCCAAAGGTCGATACCAGTCTCACGCTTCTAAACCTATCCACACGGAAACATCCAGAAACTTAAGTACGTATTGAGTGTTCCAAGTTTTGGTATCGCCCGGTTTGTTCTCTCAGTTTTCTTTCTACCCTTCAGCAGGTAAGAGCTTTTCTAAAGCGTCATTGAACGATTAATACGTATGATTTTACTGTGAGGCATGTTTAGTCTAACTAGAGTTTTGAGCTTTAACCTCAATCGAAACATGTTTCCTGTGGAAAACATATGCTGCGGAAGAACTCCTAATTGTATAATTTGAGAATGAAAATGGAAGACTCTTAGATCCGGCAGCTCCTAAATATCTAAGAATATATGGTTCTAGTGATTCTGCTTTTGTTTTTTCACAATGATCATTTTTTGACAACGAGAAATCTATGTTATGTTGATCTTTCAACGTTGCTCTGCAAGTATTTTAACAAGCCAGCAAAGTCACGAACTAGAAATAATACTATAATCGATTTCAGACAACTCGAACCAGCTGCCAATTCGAAGCAATTTTCGGTAAGATTTTCGTTTAAACCCATACTTCATTGCATTTACGTAACTGGCATTAAGAGGGAGAGGCATCTACAGAACTGTTCATACTAGAAAATTTGAAGTTTAAGGTAGTTCTAATTTACTGATGCAGAAAAAACCCACACTTCATTGCATTTACGTAACTGACATTAAGAAGGAGAGACTTCTACAGAACTGTTAGTGCTAGAAAATTTGAAATTCAAGCACGATCACAGTGCAGTTGCAGGTTGTTTCTGAATTTCTGTATCAGCAGAATCTAACTAGGAGTTCCTTGCAGTTCTAATTTATTGATGCAGAATTTAAAAATTTTCCTCTCGAGAGATTCTAAGAAAGAACCGAAATAAGAAACATACAATATGTTGCAAGAATCAGTTAATTGTCAATCATATGGAGTTAAGTTAATGTAATTTTGTTTGCAGAAATTTGAAAAGCTGTTTTAATTTTCCTTAAATGTTAATTTTAAAAAAATGCAATACATTTTCTTATTGTACCATTCATGGCAAATCGAAATTCAATTCAGATCATCAACTCGCACACATGATTTAAGAGTTAAGTTGAGTTTTTCAACCATTTAGAGGAAAATTTTAATTTGAGACAGTTAATTGCTTTTTTAGGTTCAAATTGCCTTATAACCGGCTACAAATTCAATTTTGAAAAGGAATATTAGTGTTGCCTAATGAAATTAACAAGATTTAATCATTGTCATCTATATTTCAAGCAGGTAATATATCCCCTTCCTCAGTTCCTCAGTTCAACATCGGTATTTTGATAAAATTATAAAATATCAGTGTCTCACAGCATTTACATAATGTTCAAAGCTCTTTCAGAATCTTGAATTGAAAAAATTAAAATTGGCTGACCTCCCCAAGAGGGGTGCTTTTTCAGGAAAAAACTATGTTAATTATTTAATAAGAAAGAATTTCATAGATTAGGCGATGGAAAATAGTAGGGAAAATCTGAACAGCACATTCATCTTAGGACTTAATTTGATTAGAATTCAAGTGAAAGTTTATCTCTAGTGAACCAGCCTAAAGACATTACCGTTTTCTGTAAATATATATTAAACAATCATATTTTTTCCCAAATATATGTTATGACTATTAGGTGAGGAGCCACTAATATTGTTATAAAGACACTGCACTTGTTGCTAATTGCTTCTTAGCACAATGATGTATTTTTTAATGATGACGTATTCCAATTTGGACACCCATTAGTTGAAAAAGTGGCAAAGGACATCACTTAGTCAAATTCTTAAGACAATTTACCACAAGGTTGCTCCAAGGAGCCCTTGATTCTCTTTATGGCCATTTAATTGTTTGATTGTGTGCATTTTCTTACATAAGTTTATTTTGGACATACCTGCATGTATCAGAATGTTCTGGTATGTTCCATAATAAGGGATTTATCAGCATCCAATCAATAGGAACTGTGAGTAAAAAGGAACTGTACTTTTCAAAACTTTGAAACAATTTATAATAATTACATAAATTATTCATGTACACTCTGTATAAATAAAAGTACTTAAGTAGTCTTTTTTTTAATTCTCAATTAACTTACATCAGAAAGCTTTAAATTCTAATAGCTTAAACCATTCTAGTGTTAATCAATTTTTCTCCTGGTTTTTTAACCAAAACAAATACAAAGAGGCACTAAGCATGTGTGCAAGTGGATGTGCAAGGTTGTCAGGCCCAATTAACCTGGAACAGCTCATTGTCTTTGAGGCTATAATCAATATTTCTTTTACGGAGTAACAGTATATATTTATATTACAAAGTAGTTAAGTTTACATTGCCAATGAAGAGGATTGGTAGGCATTATGTTCATAATTTGTTATGTTGGTTTTGCCATCAATTTGATTATTGATTTGACTTGATGTTGGTCCAGTGCTGTTTTTTCGGTGGAAAGGAAAGTGGAATGGAAAAAAATGGAAAATGAGTTGTCATTAGAAAATGGAATAGACACAGATACAAACATGGTCAGAAATTCATTGGCTGGGGCATGATTTTGATTCACTGGCAGGCCAGCTTGGCTAATTAAAATGCAGGGGGGCTAATTAACATAAAGTGTAGCACCCAGATGAAGCCCAGGGACTGGCCTCTTAAAGGGTGGGTTGCATTGTGGGTTGCTAACAGCTTTTTTTAAAAGCTCAACTATGGGAAGGGTAGGCTTTGAACTCCTTAGTGAGTTTAGGGTTTCTTGGGAAATGCCACATGTTCTTGTTTCATCTTCTTGGCATGGTCCTCTGCATGATTGGCAGTGAAGGTTCTGCCCTGCTACAGCTCTTTAGGGTTTTGCTTGATGGCAGGCATGGCCTGTCTTCAAGCTAACCTGGCTGATGAAGATGCTGGTGAGGGAGGGAAGGGGAAGTTAGCATCAAGGCCAGTACTGTTATGCAGCCCAAGGACCATTAATCCTTCAGGTTATAGATCACTAACAGTTAGTGTGTCCAAAGCTAAGTGTTGGGAGGGTAGTTTTTGGACTTTTTAGCTCATATGAGCAAATGATGTTGGATTTCCAAAAAAATGAATTATTTTTCTATGTTACTTCAAGGGTTTAATAATCAATCGATGTCACTGCATGTGACTTTCTAAAAGCATAAATAAATAGGTAGAGGGATGTATGTCTGTGAGGGGAGGTTGGAGACCATTATAAGAATTGGTTTTTCGTATTGTTAACTCAGTTGGTCAGGGAAATTCTACATTTTTCAAGGAAAAGTCAGGGAATTTCAAAAACTTTGGGCTGTGACAGCCTTTCCAGCCTATTTTTGTCTTGGGCTGTCACGCACGATTCACAGCCAGGCTCATCATGGGTCTTCTTGCAGCTCAGCCGGTGTGTTAGGTCACCACGGCAGTAGGGGATGTTGAGTTTCCGAAGCAGGGTGCTTTGCGGAGACTTTGCGTTGGCTGTGCTCCATAATATTTGGCGAATCCACACAGATATAAACGGAAATTTAAATGTATAAATGAGTGAACTAAGATATAGTAAGGAAACCATCTTGTAACTGGAACAGTGCAAGCTGTTTAATTACGATGTTCAACCTTCAGTCTTCTTCAGGTGAAACTTACGATAAAACTTTTCAACTGAAATCCTAAAAATCCTTGTATCAAGTTTTCAGAGACGCACGAATTCATACTTAGTCTAGAAATGTAAATAAGGTTATTTAAAATTAATTAATTAAAATAAAGGATTACGTAACTTAATGGTAGAGATCAGGAAAGTGCAAACAGCAAAAGATAAGTCTCTAGCCCATGGAACTTAATTTAAAAAATCATATTTGTGATTTTATCTTGTCAGCCTCTCTCCTTGTGGCAGTTTTAACCCTTAACAGTTGCAAGCGCATTACTATGATTGTTTGTGTGTGTGTGTGTGTGCGTGCGTGTGTGTGTGTGTGTGTGTGTGTGTGTGTGTGTGTGTGTGAGAGTAAAGCGCCTCTCTAAGAACTATAATCAGCATAAACATTCTCACGTTAAAATTTTTGTACTTACAGACGCCTTACTAAGAATGTCTCCGGAAAAAATTCTAGGAAAAATCCGTGATTTACCGCGAGACAATCCTGCAGAGTGTGAAGGTTTGATTCGAAAGCTGTATAAACGCATCACGTCCTTGCAAGATTACGATGAGAAAGAGAATCTGCTTGATGAGCTGGAAGGTGTCGCCTGCTGGGGATTGCAAGAGGACCTGAAGAAAATGTTGAAAGAAAATGGGTTGCACCTAGAAGCATTACACCTGGTCTTGAGATACCTGACAAATACAGGAGAGCTTGCGGAATATTTGTACAGACATTCTGAAGAGGATTTAGAGAAGGAAGGCTTGGCGAGTGTAAACAAGCGGCTTCGACCACATCTTGAAGTGCATGGAGGCCTCATCGCTGAAGGAGTTGATGTCACAAAGGAATGGGTGAAAAGGCTTTGTGGGAAAGCTCCGTCACTTAAGGTACTTTCTCGGCTAGAATCAAGCGAACTTCAGTCTTACTGCCAAGGAGCTGATGACGGAGAAATGGACCAAGTTCGTCAGCTGGTTGAAACTGCTAAGTTTAACGAAAAAAAAAAGCCCCCCGACGTTCCACAAGATGATGGACTCGTGCAAAACACCAAAGCAACGAAAGCAGTAGATGAAGCAAATCTAAAGAAGGCAAAAGAACTGATGAATGAAGCTAAAACAATAGCTACAGACAAATCGGAAACAGCAAAGAAGACCGTCAACGACAAAATAAAATTAATTATGGAAACAATTGAGCTACCTTTAGAATGGTTCAAGCAAGATCAAATGCAACCAGATCAAATGTTTCAACAGTTAGATCAGATAATTGACCAATGCAGCGAAGTTGTGGAAGCAGATGAAATTTACAAGAACGCGGTAGAGGTGATCACCAAAGCCAGTGCTGGGAAGGCTCTATTCGGAATTTATCATTCTGAATATGAAGTACCAAAACCAGCGGGCAGACCACTTCTCCTGCCACCAACAGATGTGTCATTAACCAATCCAAGCATATCTAAGGATATGAAGTTTATGAAGTTCTCTTCCCGAGGAGCAGCTGCAGATTATATCCGAACTGTTGAGTCCTTAAATACAAATATTGGTCTCGCTATAGCTGGTCTTGAGGGTTTACTCTTTGCTGAGGTACAAGGAGCTCGTGGTTCTGAGCAGCAGAAACAATTTCATGATGCTTTCAAAAAACAGTTAACCAGTGTGTCTGTCCTTCATTACATCCGGACGCCAACAAGATCCTTTTTGCTGGAACGTTACCAAATAAAACTTTGTGAATCAGCAAGGGAAATGGCAAGATCCATTGTTCAAGATACTAAAATAGACAAGGTCCAACAACAAAACATGGCTCGCGAATTCTTTAAACGTTTTGGGAGTCATTTTCCGGCCGGTGTTCAGACTCTTGGTGGCGTGTTTTTCAGCATCGCCGATGCCGAAAGCAAAGGAGCAAAAAAGAAATTCGAGCTAATGGAGGCAGCTACGGGTTATCTTAAAGTGCAAATGTCTGTTGGATTTCTTGGGGTCTTCAATATTGGAGGAAGTATTGCTGGTGAGCACACCTCGTCTAAAGGTAGTAATGTGGGAAAGTACAATGAAAGACGTGACGAAGTCTTTACCTACTCTGTCAGATCCATTGGGCCTACAGCAACAAACACCAGTACTTTTCAGAAACTTCTGTCTTACAACTCAACCTGGGCTTTGATCGACCGAGGGCCTGTTGAAGGGTACATACCAGTATGGGAACTGTTAAAAGATCTTGGCAGTGTGTACAAAACAGCAGCTGACGTCCTGGAAGAAATTTGGCAGTGTGACGAAAATAAAAGGAAAGTAAGAAAAATCGCAAAAGATGAGTTGTTGCTTATGAAGGAAGACTTCATCGCGGGGGTAAGAATAGCTAAACTTTAGTATTAGAGGTAAAGATAGAACAGGTCTTTAATCATCGAGTGTTCCCTACTCTTTCTAAGTCAAAAATTCTATTTTTTTGTTTTGTTTGTAAGTTGTGGTGCTACTAGATATTATTTACCCGAGATTTAATCTAGTGACCGAAGGCGGTAGGACGTTTGGAATTACTGCTTGCCAACTCTAGAACTGCTCAAGCCTGGTACTCAAGAATTGCGGATTAACAGAATATTTTAAGACTAATCATAGAAACATCCACCACGGTAAATATTCACCAAGATTCGTCCGTTATGTGAAAAACTATTACCTCAGACTTGAAAATGCTTCCCTCGGTCTGCTTACATTTAAAGTGCTCTCAAAGGAATTCGCGTCAGCCGTTACTATGACATTCATGAATCAATTAGCTAGTCGATGAATGAATTTACAATCAAACATTTATCCAGTATTTTAACATTTTAAGCAATATTTGTCACGATGTAGCCTTTTTGGAACTTAAGTTATGTACTTGTTTTACGCTCTCTTTTCTATTTCCAGACGAGACAGCTTCCTCGTACAACACTCAACTTATTTCAGGAAACTCCAGTGTGTACTCGAACGTTTGTGGACGAAGCAGATGCCATTAATGAAGCGATAGAATTCATCATAGATGACCCGCACAACAATATCTGTGTGGTTATTTGCGACCCATTAGCCATCTTGCCGTTTCGATTTCCATTCATTTTGCGATGCCATAAAGTTCCTGGCGATGAGCCGCTGGACGCCGTCGTCTCCGGCACTTCTGATACTGTAAATATTCTCCCTTTTCCATGGTCGTTTTCCCTTCCTTTATTTCTGCGTTATGACAGATCGGAAAGAGAGAGCGTTTTCCAAATCTTCAGTGAAACGTTCTTCAAACGGAGAAATCACGTTCTTTAAGCGTTATTGTATCAAAATTTATACGTACGAGCTTTTAAGATTACTATCAGGGTTATGTTAAACTACAAAATCTGGTACAACCAGCTTGGATCTTGCCCTAAATTACATGGCCAGTCAAAACGTACAAAACAGGCTCAGGAGTTTAAGACAACTCACTTAAGATTTTTATCACTGACTTAACCTAACGTGACGCTCTGATGTATAAATTGTTGTGAGAAAGTAATAACTTGTACAGTTTTTTTTTCTGCATCAGAGGCCTTGAAAATGCTTGTTAGATTCTTCCTTTAGTTGATTAACTTCCAAAGGTGTAGAATTGGTCCATAATTCTGAGGCACAAAATGTATCCGGACTAACCCACGGAAATACATCAGAAGGAAAAAAAAGTATTAGTTACCAGAGTAACTCTTTATACCCTTACTTCAGTATGTATAATCTAGATTCTCTTGTCTGTTCGTTTCCTCTGATACCGACATGGAGCCAAGAATTAGTTTAACAATCAAAACTTCTTCGGTTCGTGATTTCTTTTAACTATCATGATCTTTTTGAATGCTTGAGTAGTATTACTGTAAGATGAGATAAGAGGCTGGTCACTCGTAGGGTTTAACGGGTCAACTTACTTCTCCTCTTTTTCCTTTCATCCCAACTTTTGACCAAGTTGATGGTATTACACTTAACTCATATACCGTTTAATTATAACATGATTTTAAGGATTAAGGAAGATTTCCTAAGGTAAACCAGACAAGGAATAGTTTGATTACTTTTTTCATGGGTAAATTTTCCCTCGAAAGACTCGAACTTTAGAGATATTGCATAGATATTTCAACCAAGGGAAGTTTTTTTTAGAGTTGCGGTAATTAAGAGGCTCTCTCTCTTATTTCCACCCGGTCGATTTTGCGTCAAAAATAATTTTGCCTGAAACTCTGTTAACAGAAAGACTTTACCTAGGAAAGAACTAAATTAGATTTGGTTTGATTCGAAATAATTTTCTGACTGCATTACGGGCCATAATTATTTCCCAGTCCGTAGGGACCGTCGCAACGTCTCGAAAATTGAAAAATAGGCATATTTTGTAACGTTGTAAAATATTTGATTCGCGTAGTTAAGCCACAGAATTTATATCAGATTGCTTAAAAACCTTTCTAGTTTGCCAAGAAAGTTAGAATTTGCCCTCTCAACATATTTGAAAAGGCGAATTTTAGCATATTCTGACCACTAGAAAAATCGCCATCAGCCGATGGCCGTAAATAACCTTGATTTAGACGCCAAGTTTTGGGATTTGGGACCTGGTTGACGATTCTATCCTACACAGCCGTTAAGTTTAGACCTTTATAGGCAAAAATATGCATAACCCCCTATACGTTTTCGATTTTTCAAAAGTTATGACCGTTTGAATCAGCACATGTACGAGCATTCGCGATTTTTTCGCCTACACCAAAATCGAACCACTGTAGCAGATTTCGTCATAAATACAGCTAACCCGCTTTGCAGCCCGGCTTCATGGCTCACTTCAGAATTTTTCTAATAACCAAATTAGTGAAATCCATGATAACTTCAACAAATAGCTAGGTATTGCCTTCGAAAAGTAGGCGGCATCCATCGTGATTCGTGGTATCAAAACAAATGTCGGAATTGGCCACATTTCGCGGTGAATCACCCATTTAACATCGCTGCAGAGCTGAATTTTTTCCAAAATCAGAATATAAACTCTCCATGTCTGGAAGCTGAGGGAGAAATGAAGGTTTTAGGCTTCTGAAGTGAAGAAATAATCGCTTAAATTTAGATCCAGTTCGATGTTATACTGTTCTCACAAAGGTTCGCACAAAAGAGAAGACCGCTGATAGCTTGTGCCGTACGTTGTGCCATATGGTTTTATTTTGCATCCCAATGTAATATTTGGGCAGAAAAATTTTGGATGAAAAGAATAAATGCTTTTACCTGGAGTTTGATATCATATAATTAATAAATCAATTTCAAATATCCTGAGCTTGCTTCTCTCGGTTCCGCGTCGAATGTGTTCACAGAACAGCAACCTGTTAATAGCCGGAGAAATCTGCTACCAACGTGTTAAAAACTTGACACATGCTTCGTATGAACAGATGTTATAAGTGTTGCTTTTGGTAAATTTTCAATCGATTTCATCAAAAAATTTCACTGACTACTAGATATTATAATATATTACACTATAACAACGCCGTCAGAACTTGATATCGGAAGTAAAAGTAGTTTGTATCTGTAAAGAATATTCTACACTTTCAGCCACTGTATAAGACATTGTTTACATAAGTCTACTGAGAAACACACTGACAATCACTAATCACGTCCGACAGTTTGTCTATGAGGATCTGTTTTTTGTCTCTCAATTTTACAGATGGCTCTCAACAAAACCACATTGAATTTCTGAAGTGTGTTATTGTGGTAACGTTCACAGAGGTCCTACGTATCGTAGCAGATTGGATGTGAGACTTTGATCTCTTTGTTAACTTTGTCTACCAGATCTTATCTCTCGGAATTTTCCTGGACGCATTGGATATCTTCCTCCTCATCCAGTGATATCCCGATCACACCCTGATCTTTTCGTCGCATTGCTGCTAGCCGGGAGAAAAAGCTCTGAACTTGGCTCTTTGTCAGCCACTGTTCTCTAGTGAACAAACGTGCATTTGATTCATTTTCCGCATTTCGCATGTCCACTGCAACTTGGGCGGGGTCGGCCTTTCGCCCAGTTCTTTCTCCAAGTGTAAACCGTGCCGTTAGGTATTCTGTCGGAAATGAGACTAAAGAATCTGCTATGTTCCGAAACTTCACGTTTTATTTTATAAAATCAACTTAACCTCCCTCTCTCTCGTCTCACCGTTCTCTGTCTTTCGCTCTGGTCTCTCTCATTTTAAATATATAATATGATCCTATTGTTCAATCATCTGTCACTTATCGCAAAAAATCAACCGGAAATCAATTAACGCTGAATAATCTCTCACACACTCCCCTGTTTTTCTCAACGGAGAAAAACACTAGAATGGCGCGCTCGATAAAATTTGAAATTCAATGAACGAAACAGAAAGTTAGTCCAGTATATCAGTTCAGTGTTCCTAAATATCTCTAATCGGCATCAATGTTCGCATCTTGAATGCGATAACGAGCGGCTACCACTGCATCCCTCCTGGGCCTGAATGTCGGGGCTAAGGGGTTGAGCTGCAGAGGAGCCTGTACATTCTCCCGATCGCAGGACAGCTCCAGTGGGTAAAGGTGTTGTACCGCCCGTTCAAGTGTTCCTTTCCCCGCTCGAAGTTTGGCAGCTCGAACGATTCCGTCTCGTCCCGGAATCAGATCTTCCACGATTCCAATTTTCCATTTATTGCGATTTCGTTCCTCGTCCTTGATGATGACTACCTCTCCTTTGGCCAAGGGCGTGGTTTGACCCTTGTGTTTCATCCGGTGTCGTTCTCTCAACCCTCGTAAATATTCGGTAGTCCACCTGGTCCACAAAGCCTGCTTGCACCTTCGCAAATATTTAGCTCTTCTACGCAGATCAAATTCTCTTAGATGGTGTGGTTCCAGTTCTGGTAGCTGGTTTGATCGAAGAAATAGCAGTGAGTTAGGGGTAAGCACGGGTAACTGTATGTCGTCTTCGACGTAACATAAAGGGCGATTATTCAAAGCAATCTCCACATCCAGTACCACTTCACACAGCTCTGTCCAGGTCAACATTCCGCATCCGATAGTCTTGTTTAAAGCTGTTTTTACCAGTGCGATGAGGCGCTCGAACTGTCCTCCCCACCAAGCGGCGCGGCTGAGGTTGAATTGCCACTTGATGTTCTCATGTGCTAAGTAATCTTGTGTCTTCTCGTCACGCATAACTTGTTTGAGCCACTTCTCGGCGCCAACAAAGGTTTTGCCATTGTCGGAATATATCTTCTTCGGACGCCCACGGCGCGCGATGAGCCGTTTTAGACTTCTTAGGAATTCACTGGTTGCCAGGTTTGGTAGTACTTCCAGGAATAATCCTCGGGTAAGACTGCACGCGTACAATGCAAGATAGGCCTTTCCTTCTGTTTTGGCTCTGATACGGTACTTGATGGGCCCTGCAAAATCGACTCCGATAACCTCAAATGGGGTGCTCCCCTCTGTGCGGTCAGTGGGTAGAAGTCCGGGAGGCGGCGTTGCCAGCGCCATGGCCTGAAAACGCTTGCAGCCTGAACACGCTCTGAGAACTTGTTTTACGAGTGCCCTTAAACGCGGTACCCAGTATAGCTCTCGCACTTTGGTCATGGTAAGGGCCACTCCTCCGTGCAGTGTGTCGACATGTGATCGGTGAACTAACTTGCGAGTGAAGGGCGAGGAGTCTGGCAGAAAGATGGGGTAATGGCCTTGAATTCTTCCCCTACATTCTAATATTCCCTCTTGGTTTCCTTGCACATTTAACTGTAAACGGTCTTCTTCAAATTTCTGGCTCGACTTTGCTTGTTGCTGAGATCGCTTGATCCAGAACGTTGTCTGTTTCTGTATTTCTTCAGTGGTAATGGGACCAACGATTCTCTGTTTACGGACGGTTCTTATGTTGTGGAGGAATCTCCAGATCCAAGCACCCACTCGCAACACACGCCACAGCTCGTACTTCTCCAGCAGCGCATCGAAGGCGTCGTTGTTCTCTGTTTTCTCTACTGCTAGAGCAAACAACTCGCGAGTTTGTTTCGCTTCTTCCGCTTTTGATTCTTGAGTAGATGTCGTTACAAGGTCTGGCGGCCAGTCCTGTGGTTTTGCTAACCAGCTTGGCCCCTGCCACCAAAGAGCTGTCAATCTACTCACATCTCCTCCCCGACTCCCCACGTCCGCAGGATTCTCCTCTGTTGGTACATGCCTCCAGTTTATTTCTTTTTCTTGGATCTTCCTCACTCGATTTTCCACGAACTGTTTGTATTCGCCATTACCACGGATCCAATGCAGTGCGACTGTGCTATCCAGCCAACCATAGACACTTCTTACGGGAAAACCCTTCAGGACTTCTTTCACATTGTGTACTAGGTTCGCAGCCATATGTCCAGCCACTAGTTCTAATCGGGGAATCGTGAGTCCTTTCTTCGCGAGCCGCGACTTCGCCGTCCCGAGGCCTCGATTCGTGCCTGATGGTTGCTCCACCACTGCATAAACCGCGGCTGCAACTCCTTTCCCGCTTGCGTCCCCGAATGTGTGTAAGTCGATTGATAATATCTTCCCTGAATGCTTGACGACATTTCTTGGCGCGTTCACGTGCTCTGGAAGTCCTTGCTCCCATTTCTTCCATTTGGCTTGTAAGTCACTTGGTAGGGGCCTATCCCACGCGATCTTCGTGTCGCAGGCATCTCTGTAGAGCATTTTTCCAGAGAGGGTCACGGGTGAAGCCAGACCGAGTGGATCGTAGATTTTTGCGACTTTTCCAAGAATACCTCTTTTTGTCGGCTCAGCGGTTGAAATCGGGAAGCTGACTTGAATTTCGTCCTTTTCTTTGTCCCAGGGGACTCCTAGCAGTTTTGATTCGCCCTTTCTGGTTCCCAGTTGTTGTTTGGCGTAACTCTGACTTTCTTCATCTACAGTCGCAGTTTCAACTTCTAGTTCCCGATCGTTGGAATGCCACTTGTGCAGCTTGAAAGTCGCCTCACCAAAGATGGTCGTGGCTGTCATCTTGATTTCTAACGCTTGTTCTGTTGTCTCCCCACCACTGATTAAATCATCCACGTACATACTGCGCTCTATCTCCTCTACTAATTCCGGGTTCACCATTTTGTATCGCTGTAGATGTTCTTTGGTAACTGCGGCCAAGAGGAATGGAGACGGTGCCAAACCAAAGAGTACTCGAGTGAATCGCAAGGTTTCTACTTGTTTGCTTGCCAGATCCTTTATCCAATGAAAGCGTAAGGCATCTCGGTCTTCTCTTCGGACGCGAATTTGCAAAAATGCTTGTTTTAAGTCGCCAGCTATTGCCACGGGATAGAACCTATTTCGTACCAGCACGTTCCAAAGCTGGTTCTGTAGTGGAGGGCCGATTTCGAGGCACTCGTTGAGTGAGGGGACACTTGCATTAGCTCTTGCAGAAGCATCATAAACAATGCGTATCTTTGTAGATTCTGCATTCTCGCGCACGACCGCTTTATGAGGAATGTAGAACTCTTTTCCGTCCTTGACCACCTCGTCAGCGTGTTCTACGATCCCTTGGCTCAGTTGAGTCTGGATAATGTCGTTGTACCTCTCCAGCTCGCCTTGTATCTCTAACTTCCGCACGAGATTTTTGAGACGTTTTAAACTTCCAGTGTGATTGTTCGGTAGGGGGGGGTGATTTCCTTTCCAGGGCAAGTTCGTCTCGTACCAGCCTTCTGAACTCCTAGTTAGTTGCTCTTTGAATTCTTCGTAAACGGTTTCCTGGTCTCCACTTGGATTGTCCTTCAACCCCAAGACGTCTAACTTGCACAATTCTTCGTAATCAATTGCGGAGGTCTGCGTTAACAACATGTTGCTGAGATCCAACTCTGTTCCAGGTGACAAGATCGTCCAGCCGAACTTCGTGTATTCTGCTACTGGTTCTCCCGAGCGCCCAACTCTTGGTCTTGCCCCTGTTTTGATCTTAGCGTACTCGTTTGTTCCAAGGATCAGATGAACAGGCAACATCGCTTTCTCGTCGTTATCATTTGTGGTTACGCCCTTCAAATGAGAAAACTGAGCCACGATTTCTGCGCATTTTGGGTTTTCCAATGTCAACAACTCTTTGCGGTCGACTTTGTTTACTTCGGCTTCCAAGGTGAATTTACCATCAACGCTTCGAATTTGTAGGCCATAGATGTCTATCGCTTTGTTTGAAGTACCAAACATCATTTCAATGCGCTTGAATTGTTGACGGATAGGGCGCAAATGTAAACAGTTCAGAAGCGTTGATGAAGCGTAGGAACTTCCGGCTCCTGTATCCAACAATGCTCGGCATTTAACACCGTTCACGTCAACTGTTACCATAGGATACACCACTCCTTTCCTTTCTGCACTCGTTGTGGTCATCAGCTGGTCTCGCGATGTATGTTTGTCACAGATCGACGTATGATGTCTTCGACTGCAGATCTGGCAGCCAGAACGGCATTTGCACTCAGAAGCACGGTGTCGACTTCCTGTGCAGTTAAAACAAAGCTGTTTCAGTCCTAATTGTTTCCTGCGGTCTCCAACTGTCACAAACTTGTCGCAATTCACAGCTCTGTGGTCAGTTGCGTCACAGTAGACGCACCCTCTTTGTGTTGGCGTAGTTTCGTTTGCGTGAAATGTTTTCTCGCGATCGCGGAATTTAGCACCTTGCTTCCCCGCATTATCCGCGCCGCTCCCAATGGGGTTGATTTCCTTCCAACTTTTCAAAGCTTTTATCAACTGTGGGAAGTCCCAGTCCTGCCAGTCCACTTGTCCTCTCACTAGATCTGCTTTTACACCCTTTAGTTTGTCGAGCACACTCCTTACATTTCCAGTGACGTCTTTCAATTTGCCCAGTGTCTCCAAAGATTGCACATTGTACACGAGCTTCTTGTAAAATTCGTGGATAGGCGCAGGTTGTGTTCCTGTAATGACAGGCAAATTCGCGATGTTCTGGACGTACGCATTCACGATCTCGCTCGTTTTCCCATATTCGCCGATGAGGATATTCTTTGCCCTTTCGTAGCCCTCTGTTGTGAAAGGCAGTCCGTCTATCTCCGCTCGAACCTTTGGATCTACCAGCTCTTTTAGGTATGCAAACTTGGTCACAGACGCAAGGTTTGCTTTATCAATTTCAGCTTGAAATTTGTTCCAGAACGGCAGCCATGCTTCATACGTCCCATTAAACTTTGTGATCTGTAGTTTCGGTAGCTTTGTTGTCCTTTGTTCAGTCTGATTAACCTTCTCAACAGGTTGCTGTTTTGCCTTGGTCTCTTCCAGTTGGCGTTCGAATTCTAGCTTCATCTCCATTTGCTCTCTTTCGAATTTAAGCTCCTCTTCACGAGCACGGGCTTTCCTTTCTTCTTCGTCCTTGTGCTTTCGATGTTCGATCTCTCCATTCGTCTCCACGAGCCATTTTTCTAGTCGCGAAACTTCTTCGTCAGCTTCGGCGATCGGTTCTTCAATGCTACTGCTCCAACTTCCAACGTCTTCTGCACTTTTCCCGGCCTTGAACATGGCCTGCTCGACCTTTAGTTTAAGCGCGTCTACTTCTTTTACTAATGCTTGTAGGTTGTCGCGATGTCGCGCGACCGCTCCTAGGTTTCCCTTTCCACAATGCCACGTGTTTTTCCATTAGTGTACAGCAACATCTGCAATTTAGCCTCTGCTTCTTTGGTTAGTTCCTCCATGCTTCGCGCGTCCCGTCGGAGGTGCCACTGTGTCGGAAATGAGACTAAAGAATCTGCTATGTTCCGAAACTTCACGTTTTATTTTATAAAATCAACTTAACCTCCCTCTCTCTCGTCTCACCGTTCTCTGTCTTTCGCTCTGGTCTCTCTCATTTTAAATATATAATATGATCCTATTGTTCAATCATCTGTCACTTATCGCAAAAAATCAACCGGAAATCAATTAACGCTGAATAATCTCTCACACATCTTTTACCTTCTCTGAAAATCTAACGCTGCCCCTTGGTTTGCTTACGGCCCATCCTGTTCGTAAAGACGAGTGGGGCGAAGTATCCACGGGAGCAGTGAGTGGTGTACTAGAATCTAACGAACAGCTCGAACACTCGATACCAGCGGTATCTATCGACGAGAACTTAAGGGCCCAGTCCCTTGCATCATACTGGCTTTAACCTGCTGACTGTATGCTTTCCAACGTTCAGGTGCAGCTCCAGTTGCGAAAAGGTTTCGAACACTTCAACACATCCAAACACAGAGCATTCAAACAATGGCGTTGTACTCTCTGTTTCCTTGCTGCCCTTTGAACGACGCTTGACCACACGCTTTTCAGGAGGATCATAAAACCCTTGAGATTCTATGGTTTGAAGGGACGTTTGACCTTGGTGCTTGATATAAATTACGTCATATGGAATGTACTTCCCTTTACCGATGCCATAACATTTCCAAACTCTCAGACCGATATCTCCATATTCGAAGTTGCGGAAGCTACTAAAATGCTCAATCTTATTTATACAGAGAGTGTTCTTTGATTCGTCTACTATTCTTACTGCAGCTGTTGTTCCCTTCACTGGGTGTTTCGTCAATGCGTATCGTCTGTCCAATGAAAGCTTTAACAACCTCGCTGAAGACTCACTACAGACTGAAGCCTCTCTGGTTTCGAAAAAGCACTTGCATGCCATACTACACTTGCAGGCCTTCCAAAAAAAATAAAGGGTCAGCAGGTTCACCTGCAATGATTAATGCGGACCTCTGTTATGCGCGATAGTGCAATCGTTCAGCTTTAAATTCCAAAACGCTAAACTTCGACACATAGACTTACAAGTGGAGTTCTATGACTGATTCTTGAAGAGAATGCAGCTGCAATCCAAAGTTTCAACTGAACATTAAGCGCGAAACATGGCTTTAGTTTTCGAGTTTAGTTCGCAACAACGAGTCAAAGAAGAGTATCGACAGATGCCGACCGCTGAATTTTGGAGGTATTTGCTGGAGTTATCATAAAGTCCAGTTCACCAGTTTGGGAAGCGAGGAATATCTGAAATTTCACATAAACCCATGATTTCTCCGGTTGTTTCTCAATTTTGGAAAAAATTCAGCTCTGCAGCGATGTTAAATGGGTGATTCACCGCGAAATGTGGCCAATTCCGACATTTGTTTTGATACCACGAATCACGATGGATGCCGCCTACTTTTCGAAGGCAATACCTAGCTATTTGTTGAAGTTATCATGGATTTCACCAATTTGGTTATTAGAAAAATTCTGAAGTGAGCCATGAAGCCGGGCTGCAAAGCGGATAAGCTGTATTTATGACGAAATCTGCTACAGTGGTTCGATTTTGGTGTAGGCGAAAAAATCGCGAATGCTCGTACATGTGCTGATTCAAACGGTCATAACTTTTGAAAAATCGAAAACGTATAGGGGTTTTTGCATATTTTTGCCTATAAAGGTCTAAACTTAACGGCTGTGTAGGATAGAATCGTCAAATCAAGGTTATTTACGGCCATCGGCTGATGGCGATTTCTAGTAGTCAGAATATGCTAAAATTCGCCTTTTCAAATATGTTGAGAGGGCAAATTCTAACTTTCTTGGCAAACTAGAAAGGTTTTTAAGCAATCTGATATAAATTCTGTGGCTTAACTACGCGAATCAAATATTTTACAACGTTACAAAATATGCCTATTTTTCAATTTTCGAGACGTTGCGACGGTCCCTACGGACTGGGAAATAATTATGGCCTGTAATGCAGTCAGAAAATTATTTCGAATCAAACCAAATCTAATTTAGTTCTTTCCTAGGTAAAGTCTTTCTGTTAACAGAGTTTCAGGCAAAATTATTTTTGACGCAAAATTGACCGGGTGGAAATAAGAGAGACAGCCTCTTAAGACGCATGCAGTCTCTCTAAGAGCGGTCCAGTGCGTTTGGGGTCGAAAAATCGATTTCTTTCAAACTTTGCTCAGGAATCTACCTTAGTCTAAAAGTAATCGAAACCACCTTGGGTTTTGCAAAATTTTTTTCTGAGCGAAAATCGCTTCAGCGCTCTTACGCTACTTTGTAACAACTCCGAATATCGAAAATGGCACAAATTGCCGAGCTCGTCTTTTTACAGAATTCTAGTTCGAGGGTTTTTTTTTGCTTCGCATATTTAGATCAACCCTTTATGAGAACAAACCACGTAAATTTTGTTTTTTTCACTGCAAAGTATTTGTTTGACACCTACTTTGACGATACCGCCATGACCGGAAATATGCAACTTTATCTCGGCTCAGCGCAAAATTCCACTGACTAAAGATTGACTAAAATAGGGTAGAAGAGCATGGAAATATAAAAACATGTGGTGGTTTCGGCGAACTTCTAGAATAGCCGGCCGACAAATTGCGTGCATTTTCGAAAATTCGAGCTAGCAATGCACATGGAGCGGTCTAAAAAATAAACGGAACTAATTCGGCCAACTTATGTTTGACGAGTGATTTGAGTCCATAAAAGCTTTCTTAAGACTCACAATAGGATAAAACATCATTAAGTAAGGAAAAATCTCTATCTTCATCTAAGAAATACAGCCGCCGAGAGTTGACTCTTAGAGGCGACCTATTGTTTTGTTTATCACTCAATTAATGAGGAAGGGGAAAAAACTTCAGAGGCAGGATAGCTATGACAAGATTCATGTTTTTTCAGAATAACACTTAGTTTCAACGTCGAAGTTTTCATATTCGTGGTACTTAAAGCGAAGTCCTTTCCAATTGATATATGTGACATGTAATCAAATAATTTTTTTACCACGCGAACTAATTCATCTTAAGGTCTTTTCTTCTGAATTTATGAAACCTCACGAAGTCGCCAGAAATAAAATATTGAATGAATACCAAAAAAAACATGGTGGATTTTTTTCTAAAACGATAAGACTTCTGTGTACCGCCATCAGGTCGCAAAGTAGTGATGATAACTCAGTAACTTAACTCATGCGTCACGCAACGTCTATGTTACTTAAATTCCTTCTCAGTTGATCCTTCGTCCACGTCGGTAAACCACAAGTTTCCAAATAGTCGTCTTCGATTTAGGATTTGGCCAGAATACATAGTAAATCAACCAGGTAGAATAATTCCAAAGACTACAGAATATACGGGACTTGGTTTTTCTTTTTCCTGCAATTAGTTCCAGCACCTGAAAGTAAACGGATGAGTTTTCTAAAAATTAATTTTTTTTAACACAACCTTAGGCAGTCCCAAACCTCATCTCAAAGAAGATGGACATATTTTATTCAGTATCCTTTCTCGGTCGTGGCGTTTCAGAAAGCTCTAATAAATTTAAATCTTTTCAAGCCTTCACATTTTTATCACTTCATCCCACTGTTCCTTCCTTATGGTCTGCTACGCATAATCCAGAATCCAAATGGATCCAAACCGTCACAAATGTCACCATTGACAAAGTTGTGGAATTTCAATTTACCAAAATAGTTGTTTGAAACTTACATTGCGTAATCTGATTCTTTCATGCATGAGCAATCTTCAACCATTAGTGATAGTACCTTAACCAAACTTGATTTGGTGTCTCTTAAGTTAGATGGGATTTCAAAATGCTTGCACACTGCCCTTTTCCCTGAGCATCTTAACCTTGAAAATAAAAGTCTGTTTTCATATGCAATTTCGCAAAGGTTGTAGACATCATACATCACTAGATGCTTGACACCAATTTCAGACTCTACAGCTACACTGGCTTTCTCGAGCATTTGTTCATCTGTTAGCGAGGCATACTCTTCAACAAGCTCTTCATCGTCGTCAACGGCGGAGGTTTCCTTACCAACTGATTGCTTTCTCTTCGCAGAGAGTCGCGAAAAAAATCTCAGAATTTGAAGCTTTGAAAGCCATTCCATTCTACTTAACATTCGTGTGCCATCGGTGTTGAGTGCATTGCGCATATCGTTAGCTTCTTATGCAGGATCTTCCTTCCTCCCAGTTTTTTGACCAATGTCAAACTTTTTTTGTAAGTACCCACGAACTTTGTCAGAGAAGCGTGTTTGGCTGCCTTTAGGTTTTTGAAGCGCCCAACCCATTCGAAGCGAGTTTACCTCGGTTGTGGTTTCCATTTGAACTTCTTTCTGGAGGCGAGACTTTCTTTTGGGATCCAGTGATTTCTCTGGAAAAACTGAACCCAATCGATTCGTAACTAGTCATACACGCCCCGCTGTACCGTCTTCGCTGGGCTGTGATTTGCAGTCACACTTAGATGAGTTTCCAGCTCTGCACGACTAAGGAATTATTTTGAGCACTGGGGATGGGGACATTCGAAGGTGCCACTGATATCGTCAACTCTCCCATGGTGCGCGGTCGTCTCATCCATCTCTCGTGCTCAAACTATGAAAAACAGTTTATCCTCGCTGAGGCAGGTAGCTTCTTGTAAACAAAATATGATGTTATTCCATGCAATTAGCTTACCAGCTCCAATTTTAAAAGCTTTCCACATTCGAAGTCCACGGGAGGTAAACTCAAAATTGTGCAGTGCGCTGAAATTAGGGATCTTCTTTAACTTCAGAGTTATAAACTTATCGTTCATTCAGAATACTCCTGCTGTCGTTCCTCGTACTGGTCTTTCTTTTAGGGCAGTCTGCATGTCTTGAGCCATCAAAATATCATGACCTTCGTTGCAGTAACGTTTGACGGCGGCTTTCATCGGGCATAAAATCCTGTCGCAAATATCCTTACCGTGCTGTGGTTCCGAAAAATTTTATCCCACAATGTCAACTCCCTGACGACTTCCGACATCTTGAAGGGCCGCAAAGAGACTGCTGTTGTGATAAAAACCCGCTTCGTCTGATCTTAGGTACACTATTGTAGTGGTTGGATGGCTCATTTTTATGACAGTCATGAGTTGCCCGAGGATTGAGAGAACAGTGAACCAATCGTGTGTTTTGTGGCCACAACTGTTCAACAGGTGAGCGTAAGTGGAGACTTCAAGCTTCCCTCCTATCTTGACAATGACAATGCATATATGCCAATTTATGCCTCTCTTTTCAAACGATTCTGATTGTTTTTCGCGAAACTTTATTTGCAAAAACTTCATTGCCCAGTCAGATAATATAAAAACTTCGTCCTCCAGAAGAGAAAGTAAGACACTTTGCTTGCATTTTTCCTGATTGTGGGCGCGCATAATGTGTGCCTTCGGCTCCTTGACTTTCTCTTCATCAACAAGTGCATCATGTCGAAGATCATCCTCCTTCTCTTTATTACTTAGCTTGGAGGAATACTATTCAATGGCAGAATGAATTCCCTGAATAGCTTCCTTTAATGCCTCACAGTCTTTACACGACATATTATGGTCGTGGCTACAATCTGTGCAATAATCAGCATCAGTGGGATCGCTCAGGGCGAATACAGTATGGTGGTCGGGACACTAGTCTTCCGCTTTGCAGTTATCTCGACAAGTCGTCTTCAAGTTAAACTTAGCCTCTTTCAGCCTTGAGCGCGTTTGCACACACCACTCCTTGTTCGCCACCACTCCATGTTCGCCCCCTCTTCTTCCAATTCGTCTAAAATTTTGTGAAGTGCTTCAAAACCATCGACGCCATTTGTAATTGAATTTCGCAAGGTTGCATTGCGTGACACAAAATTAACGAATATAGGAAGAGTTCTGTACCGTTCTTTATATCTACAGGGAGATAATAATCCAGTTTTTAACGAAAAATATCTTTTTTCTGACGATTTTATGAGAACTTAAAGTTTATGAACACTAAAGAGGGGCCCTTTCACTAAGTAAGTTCTCAAGGCGAAATTCTTTTAGATTAAAGGTTACATTTTCGAATTAAAAGGACTGCGCTTTAAGTGCTTTTAAGATAAGCAGTTTCTAAATGAACAACATGAGATATTCTGAATAAACTTGAATCTTGTCATAGCTATCCTGCCTCTGAAGTTTTTTCCCCTTCCTCATTAATTGAGTGATAAACAAAACAAAAGATCGCCTAGAGCTAAGAGTCAACTCTCGGCGGTTGTATTTCTTTGATGAAGATGAAGATTTTCTTTACTTAATGATGTTTTATCCTATTGTGAGTCTTTAGAAAGCATTTATGGACTCAAATCACTCGTCAAACATTAGTTGGCTGTATAAGTTTCGTTTATTTTTTAGACCGCTGCATGTGCATATTGTTAGGTCGAATTTTCGAAAATGCACGCAATTTGTCGGCCGGCTATTCTAGAATTTCGCCGAAACCACCACATGTTTTTATATTTCCATGCTCTTCTACCCTATTTTAGTCAGTCTGAATAAAAATATCCTGGGGAAGAAGTTGGAATTTTGCGCTGAGCCGAGATAAAAAGTTGCATATTTTTGGTCATGGCGGTATCGTCAAAGTAGGCGTCAAACAAAACAAATACTTTGCAGTGAAAAAAACCGTTAAAAAAACAAAATTTACGTGCTTTGTTCCAATAAAGGGTTGATATGTTTGATATAAATATGCGAAGCAAAAGAAACCCTCGAACTAGAATTTTGTGAAAAGACGAGCTCGGCAATTTGTGCCATTTTTGATACCCGGTGTTGTTAAAACCTTGCGTTTGAGCGCTGAAGCGATTTTCGCTCAGAAAAAGATTATTTTGCTTTATTTGCAAAAACCAAGATGGTTTCGATTACTTTTAGACTAAGGTAGATTCCTGGGTAAGGTTTGAAAGAAATCGATTTTTGACCCGAAACGCACCGAGCCGCTTGTAGAGACACTGCGTCCAAAGTCTCCTCTCGTGAGGTTTTGGGGGAGAACACAGTCACAGATAAGAACTACGCATCTTGCTAGAACTAGAACTAGAATTTTGTGAAAAGACGAGCTCGGCAATTTGTGCCATTTTTGATATTCGGTGTTGTTGAAACCTTGCGTTTGAGCGCTGAAGCCAAGATGGTTTCGATTACTTTTAGACTAAGGTAGATTCCTGGGCAAGGTTTGAAAGAAATCGATTTTTGACCCGAAACGCACCGGGCCGCTTCTAGAGAGACTGTGTCCAAAGTCTCCTCTCGTGAGGTTTTGGGGGAGAACGCAGTCACAGATAAGAGCTACGCATCTTGCTGAACCGAATTACTCAAACGTTTCCAGTTGTCGAATATATCACATTTCTTCCCAGGGACACGAATGATCTTTTCGTATGCTGGTAGAATTTCTTACAAGTGAGCGCAATGTGAGCTCAGTAGTATTTTTTCTAAAATTAATGTTCTTTTTTTTTCTTATTAGAGAACCTAAATTTTTAGGCCTCAGTGGTTTTTATTAGGTTTCATCGCCATTTCGTTTAGATGCCTTTCTTATTTTTAAATCTCAGAATATTAGTAGAGGTTATTAAAATCACCGGTAAAACAACTGTTTTGGAATCCAACCTCTACTGACGGACCCTTCTTCTGCAAAGGCTACCAATCTGAGTCCCAAGTGCCTGAATTACCTCTTTACACCGACTACATAATCGACGGTGTAAAAGAAACGTGTGACAAAAACCTCGAGGAGGCTATCTTGGACAGTTTAATACAACTACAGCAAAAAAGTCTGCAATACTGAAAAAAACAAACAGACTCACTGCACCCAAGAGATTATAAAAGTTTTTAACCTCTTGCCGCACCTTGTTAGTTTTGTTTTGTTCACGTTTCTCCTTTTAGCACTCGGTGAAAGATAAATATTCTAACCTTTGAAAAATTGTGTTGTATCATCTTACACCCAAACCTCTCTTAATGGCCACTTTTCTTTGTCTTTTCTCTGTCTCCGTTGTGGCAGTTGGGGGAATTCTGACTGTATTACACTGACTTTAAGCAGGATACGATAATTGCACCATTTTCTCCCTCCCTCCCCCCTCAATCCATAACTCATTGTTCAGTGACAGCCCTGGAAAAGGGAGGCTTGGTTTATTATCACTGATAAGACCAAAGAGGAGCAAAAGGCGAAAAGCAGGTTTCATCTGTTTCGATTAGTTCATTAACAAAACATTGTCCCTCGTACTATCGGCGCTCGGATCAAGCTCACTTCCATCCTTGCCTGTGTTTTTCACTTCTTGATAAGTTTCCTTTTTTTCGTGCAGAGAGTTCTTGTCAATTAGACTTACATTGTGTGCTTCTTTTGTTTCTTGTGTTAGGTTGTATTGTATTGTTATTGTTGTCCGGCGTCTATTTAAAGTGCCCCTGACACGAAATTTGTTTTGCATTTTCTGGTTGATACCTGTTTTTAAAATTAGAAATAATCGACCTTGACGCCTAGTGAGTTCATCTTGACCATTCTTTTGTGCACTGAAATTACGATTTGGCTGCCAAAAAGTGTCTCCAGTTCTTGGATAGAGCAAAAAACGACAAAAACAATACATTGCCATTGGGAAAACAGATTTGTTTAACAATAGTATGGGGCTGTGCGCAAATTTTACCCTCCAAAGCATTGACCGAGGGGAACCTTCGCCGCACATAGTGCGAAGGAATAAATTGTTATGGCAACAGAAACGAACACAGCTACCCATTCTTAACCATGATAGATTTCGCAGTGAAATTTCCGCACAGGTCCATATTATTGAAAAAGAAAAATGTTTTCCCGATGGCAATGTATTGTCTTTGTCCTGGTTTTCTCTATCCAAGAACTGAATGCATAATGTAGTATGGGGCTGTGCGGAAATTTTACCGATTTCGCCATAAAAAACAAAACACAAACGCAACAAACTAAACATTCAGTAACGCGAAGTTTTTGTTCTAATCCTGACTTAAACACCACAGTTTGATGCACGCGGTTCTCGTTCGTAGGGCTGAACTGTACTCGCAACTTCCATTTCTTATCTACTAGTTGAGTACGACGTATCACAACTCTCGGTAGAGCTTGCTGAAGGCAGCTATGCATCGCTATCGGACATTATTTCGAGAGCATTTCAACGCTGACTATACAAAATTACAAGATTTGTGAGAGATTTGTAGGTGTCAACGGAGAATTTTCACAGTATTTACGTCATCACCCGCTAATTCGTTACCAGTCCACGGGAAACATTTAAAAAGATAAAATAAGAGCACTTTAGGGCCCGAAGAAACCGAGTTTTAAGTTTTTTGAAATTTTTCTTCTTTCGGAATTGGTTTGTACTTATGATAAGCTGAATATTTACCCAAAACAATTTTCGTGTCATAGGCACTTAAATGCTTCGCTACACACGATAATGTATTCTGTGTTTAATGATATACCTCCCGCTTTTGCTAATTATGGTGTAAACTGACCAATAAAGACACTACTACGTGATCCCAATAGCGGGACTAGAACGGGCGGACTTTCAGTGAACTTCAGCTCGCTTTATCCAAACGTTAACGGTCGCTTTTTAATAACTTGACGGAGGATCTCTTTTACTGAGAGAAGGTACGTTTAGTGTCTTAACCCTCCTTACTGCCGAAGTCTAAGAAAAGAAAAATTAACTATGAGCATCTGCATTAGAAATCATGGAAACGTTGACAAGGCTGACTAGGCATTTTGGTTGAAAGCTGTGGGTATTTTTTTTTTAGTATCAGTTTTCTTCTAAACTGAGTAATCGTCTGCAGATAACGAAAATCGATTCTTGGGTCACAAGTATGGAAAAAAATTTTCTTCCCATTCGCTCATCAATATTTATCTTCTAGTAAATTACAAAACAATGCTTAAGGGTGACTTAGCTAATCAGTGTCGCTTTACACTCAACCATTCCTAATTTACTGCTTTTTTTATTTGGTTGCGTTTTGGCTATACCAATATGTCTGTTTGCATTCAATAACTAAATACCACATACTGTACACAGGCTCACTCAATCAATTATGTTGTCTTCATTTTATTTATTTCGTTGTTTCTTTCGTTTTTTTCCCTGACGGACTGATATACAGACTTTTATACGATATACGAAAGCCCTGTTGCTCAATAACACGCAAGCCGCGCATATCCTCGTAGCTGGTTCAAAATTTCATCGCCAGCATCAAATAATTTATTAATTTCATTTTAGAAGTCGAACACCTCTGCCTTACTTGGTTATTCTAGTGAAGCTTAGCTCTTTCAAACTTGCCCTTTGTTTTCAAGATTACTTTAGCACAGAAAATGACGCAAGGCTGTGCTTTGACCTAAACCGACTAGTTAGCCTTTGCTTTAAGCTTTTTTTTATTTAACTAAAGGTTACTGAGGCAAATTGTGTGGCACGCACCATAGCTAGAAAAGAACACTCGACTTTTCACCGCTTCTTTTAAAACCGACAGACACCTCGACAATGGGAAGCTGTGTTATTATGCATGAATACCAAAATACATTAATAAATGATAGATAAGGAAAGCAACAGAAAATCTCATAAATTTCTGTGTCGTAGGCAATTTCCTTTCCTTCCCTAATCAAGCGAGGAAATTAAAGCAAGCGAAAAAGTAAAAGAACGTGGAATTCATCCTTTCCATCTCTATCTTTTCCTCTTATCGCTGGAAGTCCGTAACTGGTGAATTAAAAAAATATTAATACTGAATGAAAAAAACACACACTCGAACTAATGAATCGAAAGTAACCGTTAGATAAAAACAACTTTTTTTTTATTTTGACAGCGATGAACAGCTGCTCCAAAGTGCGTGACAACTTAACACGTATAAAGCCTACAGAAGACTGGCTATCGGAGAGCCGCCTTAAAAGATGCCTTACAACCTCAGATCTCACTTTTTTAGGTGTGGGCTGTGTGTTAGGTGCTGGCCTGTACGTGGTCACAGGGGAATTAGCACGTGACATCGCTGGGCCCGCTGTTATTATCTCATTTTTTATTGCTGCTGTTGCTGCCGCTTTGTCTGGGATTTGTTACGCGGAGTTTGGATGCCGTATTCCCAAGGCCGGCTCCGCATACATGTACTCGTATGCGACTGTTGGAGAGTTTTGGGCGTTCGTTGTCGGTTGGAACATGATTCTAGAATATGTCATCGCTGCTGCAAGCCTGGCGCGCGCCTGCAGCGAGTATATCAACTCATTTGCTCAGGGTTATATATTCAAGTTCTTTATGAACGATATAGCCACATGGAACGTTTCTGGCCTTGGAAGCTTTCCTGACTTCTTGGCATTCACACTGGCCTTGGCGGCTTCTTTTATTGTCTCGCTGGGAGCACAAAAATCATCTCTTGCGAATAAAATCGTAACCTTCGTAAACTTAGCCGTCATCTTGTTTATTATCGTTATTGGATTTTACTTCGCCGATGGGGAGAACTGGAAACCAAAATTTGCCCCGTACGGGTTTCGAGGTACTCTAGCAGCTGGGGCAAGCTGCTTTTTCGCCTTCGTTGGATTTGACGTCATAGGATCGGCGGGAGAAGAAGCTATCAATCCCAAGCATTCGTTACCCTTCTCTACCATTCTTACTCTTGTGATAAGTTTCTTGGCGTATTTTGGAGTCGCAACGGTGCTTACATTAATGATACCTTATCATAAACTGAGCCACTTTGCTCCTCTGGCTGAGGTTTTTGTTCAACGTGGGTTGAGCGGCGCCAAATACGTGGTGGCAATAGGTGGGCTCTGTGCAACAATGAGCTCCCTGGTGGCCAACTCATTCGCAGGCCCACGTATTGCATACTCCATGGCGTCTGACGGATTGTTATTCAACTGGTTTGCGCATGTGCACGAGAAGACAAAGGTTCCAGTTCGTGCGGTTTTGGTTGAAGGAAGTTTAGCTGCAATCCTTGCTTTACTTCTTGACGTAAAGCAACTGGTTAGTTTCTTAATTGGAATTAATTTCTTTGAATTTTTTAACTAAAAGCAAATTCGAGTCTCGCGAGAGCTGTCTAAACATGATTCACTAGCGAAGCTGTCGAAGTATGTTACTATTAACATAACAGGTAATTTAGTAGAAGTGGGTGTATTCCCTAGAATGGAATTTTGGACTGAATTTGAATTATTCTCCGTATAGTAACTTTTTTTAGCATTAGCAGCGACAAAAATTCTCTTTTTAACGCCAATCGTAGCTTAGAACGAACACCTAAAAAATGGAAAACGTAAAAAAACACGGTTTCCATTTGAACGCGTTGTGGTTCCAGAGAGAACGTTCGACATTTATTAAGAAGGATACTGAGGGAAATTTTAATTCTTAAAATATCTTTCTGTATCATATCGCTGGCATCGTTCGTGAGCAATATGAAGCAAATCCTGTGTTCTGATTGGCAACCCAACTGGGCATCATGGACCCATCTTGCCTACTTGGGATTGCCTGCCTCGATCCTGCGCTAAAAAACGTCGCATGGAGCAGACTTACAAAGTTCGTAATTTGTGGACAATAGCGGCGATAGAGTCGCAAAAAGAGGCAAAAGACTGTCAAACCAAAGAAAACATAAACGACTCTTGAGGGTTTATTTTGCTGCAAACACAATAAGCTCTCTCTCCCGGCTCTCATTATTAAATCTTTTATTAAAACAAAGCGAGATACTTTCGATATATAGATACAATTAATCCTTTGTTGACCAAGCTTGTTCGGTCAAGGTGACTGGACATTAGGCTAGTTCCTTTTTCGTGTTTCTATAGACTCGACCTCGTCTCGATCCATGGAAACGCAAAAAGAGAACTCGGCCAATATCCAGCCATCTTCACCTCACTCTTGGTATGTCATTTTCACATGTATTTTTAGGTGGAGTTGTTGTCTATCGGTACCATAATGTCGTACACCATGGTAGCTATTGCTGTGTTGGTGACGCGTTACACTCCTGGAGTACAAACCGTCAAATATGACGACGACAGAACCAAAGAAAGGACCCGAAAATGGCTTCAGTCGGTCTGCTGCCGTCCTGGCGAGACTGAGGACAAAGATGGTGCTAGTCACGAGGTTACCTACCAACGAGTCGAAAGCAACGATGAGGAGTCGTCAAATGTAACAACAGAACCAGACAGTACGACAAGCTTCCATGCACGTGTTGGTGCATTCTTGCTGACTGTATCCATAATGGCCCTAAATATCTGCCTTACTCAGACACAGTCATATCTGAGCTCGGGGGAGGTCTGGGCAATCATTCTTTCCTGTATCTTCGGTTTAATGATCGTCTCATCTTTGACGTTGATCATCAGGCAGCCTAGAAATTCTGCCACATTCCCTTTCATGGTTCCAGGAGTCCCGTTCATTCCTGCCCTTACGATATTTGTCAATACTTTGCTTTTGGTGACGCTGAATCATTGGACGTATATAAGGTTTAGCATTTGGATGTGTCTTGGTAAGTAATGGAAAATTGGTATGAAATATTTGAATGTTAGCTTCGAGGACTGGGTCGAGTAGAAGATGAGGCAACCTCGTCCCCAGGGCGCCTTTTCTCTGGCATAGCACTCTGGCATAAATTTTGCCCACATGAAAAGTTGAGTTTCTTGATCTGTCGACCAACTTCTCTTTTTTTTTTTTTTTTTTTTTTTCGGATTAGTTTCCTGTTTTTTTCTTGGTGTATATTTGTCATGGTTGCAAACGTTCCAGTGTAAAAAGTTGTTATTGTTCATTCCAGGTTTGTTGGTGTACTTTTCATACGGTTACAGTCACAGTTTGGAAGCCGTTAGACCGTCTGAGAAAACAGAATCTCAGTTCATCCTGACCCAGACTCCAGACTTTGGTCAAGAAGTTGAAGAATATGCACCACCACATCATCCATAAGGAATCCCATAAATATTGCAATTCTTAATTAATTTTATAGCTGGAAAGTACTTATATGAATCGATTAAGAGGATCAGTTCCTATTAGAAACAATCTTTTTGAAATCGCCCGGTCATCGTAGAACTAGTAATCTTGGCGTGCATAGTTTCCCTGTATTGAGAGGCGTTGTCATAACGTGCTGAACTCTAAAGGGTCGAGACCTGCTGGCCGGATTTTTAATAGCGTTCTTCTGCAAGACACTACTGAAATATATATTCTCTCCGGTTTATGAAGATTATCCTACGTCGCCAAGCCTCAGTTGAAGTCAGAAAGCTTAGCTTTGTTTTCAGCCATAATTCACATAGCGTTTGGGAATAAAACATCGTCAACTCCAAAACTAACTTTGTCGCTTGGAAGAACCACATGTTCATTGGTTTCCTTTTTGAGCTCCAGAAGGTCTGTCAAAATGGGAATAGAGCGGGAAAAAAAATCTTGAAAGTTTTGAAACCGCGCTAAGATCAACGGAAAATTTCAGCCGAAGTGAAATTGTACACGTCATGTGATGGATGCAAAGCCGTGCAGTACATAAGGATTTTTACCCTGGTAGCTCCTTGCTCCTCCCTGAATAACCTTGCGCGAGCGCTATGTTATAAAAACAATTGTAACAGAATGGTTTCAACAATAACACAATTTTCAACAGAAAGCGAAAGCACTTGAGCAATTACACTAAAACAATTATTAACCTGAGCCTCAGTGAATATTGTTGAATCGACTCCCTCTCGGGGATTATTTAACAATATTCACTTCGCCTCGACGAATGATCGTTAATTATTGGTCTGATATAGGACATAAATAGCTTAACTACTTTATTCATTTAATGTTTAACAATCAATAATGCATGATTCTTAGACCGAGAACAAAATCGTTGAGACAAACCCGCATTTCTTAAATGAGGTTGTCCCTAAAAAAGCACAAAGATAGTTTCTAAAGTAAGCCTATAAGATTTAATTTACGGTTGAGTCACTTTCTTAGAAACATTCCGAACCTAAGTAACCTTTTAAAACTCTTCACCGCGAGTGAATTATTCATTTTTAAGCATATTTTGCTTCATGAGACAAATTTTGCTCATAAATTTTCAGTGCTTGGTGTTTTAGAGAAACATATCAAACTCATGGGGTACAAATAGTCTTAACATGAATATAGCGACCACGCCCAATTCAACGCCCCACTCAAATCGAGTGTAATTTTCGAATATTTTACCATCGTGCGAATTCTCTACGGAAAAAGCACTCAATGTACCTCTGAAATTTTAAACTATAATATTTTGGCTTTCTATTTCGCTAATTTTCTAACTTGAAGGTAAAGTTTTTCCCCCGTCATTTTTACCTTTTCTCCGAGCGGTTGCGTGAAATTAACAAGGCGTTTTTGATCAAAACACAACCAAGCGAAGGGTCTCAAACGATATCTCTTTTACGTAGGCGCAAATTAAAAATGTACCGCCAGAATCAAAAAGAGTAACAAATTTCCTTTGTTTTGATATGTAAAGTGTCGAACAAAAAGCAGATTTACCCTCGTCAAATGGCGTTTCAAAACAGCTGTATCTTCCTCCTTTTGATTTTTTCCTGTTTTGTAAGCGTGAAAGCAGTAGGAGAGGGATCGGGAAACTCAGAAAGCGCTTCGGGAATTAATCTGCCATCGTTTATTTACAAGATAAACAAGTAAGATTTGTGAAGTTTGTCGCAGTATGAAGTCTAAATAAATGCCTTTTCTAAGCTTGTTGGCTGTATTTTTCGTAAACTTCCCCGATTAATTTTTCGTTTCAGCTTACTAATCTATACTATTTCAAAGCAATGTAAAGACGAAGACGGAGAAAACCATGAGTCGGTCCTTTCAACAATCGTAAACAAAGTGTTTGAGCAATCAGGTATACGAGGTGTAATAATCAATAACCGCATTTCAGAAGTCTTCAGAAAGAAAATATTCAGCCTTCAGAAAGCTGTCAAGAAAGCTAGTAATCGTGGCGGAAGGCAATTAAATGCACTTCTTAGCAATTTGGAAGCGGGCCCTCGGTATCGATTTAAGGTGTATTACAACGAGGTTGATGTGCATCAGCTTAAAGATGAGAACAGCCAGTTAAGGGGAGAAAAAAAGAAAATTAGAAGAATCGTTGGTACAGGAGAAGGCAAAGCGATTGCGAGTGGATGAAAAAGCCCGAGAAGCTCTCAAGAAAGCTGAGAAGAAAGGGGCCTTCTACAAGAAAAAATTTATTCAATTGGCCAAAAAAGTGATTAAAAATGGGAAAAAAGGTAGAGGCCCTGCTAAGAAGAAGTTTAATGACTATTCTAAGCACCATCAAAAGAGAATTAAAAACCAACTGAAGGACGAGTGCCAAACTACACTCTCTTTTCTTGGGCTGTACAATTTTGTTGCAACCAAAATTGAAGTCCTCAACACTGAGACTAATCAATATGAAACTTTCAATCTTGTTGGAGAGGGAGAGCTACCATTTACAGAGTCTGACCCAAAGGCCCTTGATAATGATGACATTGATAACATAAATATGAGGCCTGGCATGAAATTGCCATTAAGGCTAATGGTCTCCCCAATACATATTCTATCTAGAAGCGAATTAATGAGCTAAACAGTAAATGGAACTTGAAACCAACACCAGGAGATGCTGAAGGTGTTCAGTTAGGATTTGCAGAAAGTTTGCAAGAGCACATTGTTAGGCTTCAGAAGAATGGAGAAATCAATGATGGAGAAGCTATTAAGATCAAGCTTAGCGGTGATGGTACAAATATTGGAAAGCGGCTTACAGTTGTCAACTTCACATTTACTATTCTCAATGAAAAGGATGTGGCAATGGCTGAGAAGGGAAATTATGTACTTGCTGTTATAAAAACTACAGAGACATATCATAATCTGAGAGACAGCCTAGCAGACCTTCAAATGGAAATGTCAAACTTAAAGGAGATAAGTGCAAATAATTGCACATATAAAATTGAATACTTTTTAGGTGTAGATTTGAAATTTTTAGCACTGGTATGTGGTTTAGGCAGGGCAAATGAGGATTATGCTTGTGTGTGGTGCAAGTGTCCCAGGGAGCAACGGTGGGACACAAGCAAAACATGGTCAATTAATGACCCAAAATTTGGTGCTAGAACTGTTGCCGAAATAGCAAGGTTTTCCACTGAAAAGAAATTCAACTGTAAGGCACAACCATTATTTGATTTTATACCTATGGACCATGTCATCATAGATACATTACATCTTTTTCTGAGGATTTCAGATGTTTTGATTGACTTGTTCATAAGAGAGCTGAGAAGAAGTGATGCTATTGAGAAAAAAAAAAACCTCTGATGGATTCCCAAGGGATAAATATAAACACATGACATGTTATGAAGAATTTATCAAAAGTATGGGAATCACTTTTAATTTTAGAATCAACAAAGAGAGCAAAAAGCTGGAATATAGAGATCTTACTGGACCAGAAAAGTCGAAACTCTTTCAGAATACAAACATTCCGACCTATGCTTGTTCCTCATTGCAGTCAAAACAAAGACATACAAGTGATCTGGGCTAAATTTATGGACATAACTAGTGATTTGAAGCTAGATTTTACATCTGAAGAAGGTATTCTTGAACTGCAAAGAAATATCAAATCATGGTTTGAGCACTTTCTCAAAGTTTACCCAGCAAAAGATGTCACTCCCTACATGCATGCACTATGTTATCATGTTCCTGAGTTCCTGTCACTTTATCAGAACATAGCATAGTACACACAGCAAGGCTTGGAAAAATACAATAATAGAGCTTCTAAAGATTTCTTCAGATCCACAAATCACAAAGGGGTTGATGCCCTCAAACAACTGTTTCTGAAGAAAAACAGGATTCAGTTCCTGGAGGCAGCAGGTTATGAAAGGGTTAAGAACACCTACAACGATAAGCTTGTATTCAATGATTGGACTTCTATGTCCCAACCAATACTTAATAGTTCCTGGAATTACATAGGCAAAATCTTCAGCTACATTTAAAATTCTTTCATCCTACTTCAGCCCCAGATATGAATCAAGCACCCTATTTGACTCCAATTGGTAAACCATCTTCCCTCTTTGAAGAACGCCGGGCAAAACATTCCCAAGACCTTCCATGAAAACATCTTGGTCAACATAAAGGTCTATGTTTATATCAGGGTCCTCTCGCCGTCCAGACCAAAGCTTTTTCTTTATTTCACGAGCAAGTTGGCCATGGAACGATTCCTTTCTATCCTCTAGAGAGTTTTCCGAGGGAATGAATAGCTTTTCGCTGCGAACAAACGGAAAATATCCAGATCCTCTATCGGCCCTGAAGGGTGTCCATTCATCGAAGCATGTGCTATAGCCAACGTAATGAATTTTCAACCTCTCTTGTTGATTTTGTCAACCTCCCTGATCTCAATATCATACAGTTTTGTATCTTTCTATCGTGGATTCGCCTTTCTATGTTAAGTATTTATTGCAAAATCGCTTTGCTTTTTTATTTCCCTCTTTGGCCTGTCCACCATTTTGAAAATTTGTAACGGAAAGCATGCGCATTACGTAGGGTTAGTGATCGCGTACACCTGGAACCGAGAAAAACAAATGTTCGTCGCGCTGGGGAAAGAGTTTGATATGATGAAACAAATTTTCGAAATAAATTTATAGGGCCGACGGAAAAAACGATAGCATGTTGCAAGAAAGTCCAACGTGCGATAATTATAACTTGTCTTCGGTCATTAGGTGGTTGAGGCTTCGTTATCTTTCGTCCGACCTCTGGAGTCTCTAATGCTTTTGCATTCTTACCTATTTACAAGAAATTCCTTTGACCCGCAGATAGCAAATGCGAATCGAGGCGGTCAAATTTCTTTTTTCTTTACTAACCTAATTTAATTACACTGGAAATAAAACGGAAATGAAGAAATATAACATGAAAAGACAAAAAGATACATATGAAAAGAAAAAAAGGAAAATAACACTTTGAAATGTTCATTGTAAAGAAGAAAAAGTCCTAAAGTTTTTAAGTTATTCGCTTCAAGTGTTTCCATTGTACCGTTTGGGGTATGAGAAGCTAGAACCACACCCGCTTTGTTACTTTTAGATTTTACTTTCTTTTATTTTATTATTATTATTATTATTATTATCATTATTTATGGTTTGGACGACTTTTTCCAGCATATCTAAAAGGAATTTCTTTGGGAATTCTAGAGGTTTTTCCCTCTCGGAAGTCTTAGGAAATATAGGAAGTTGAAAACAGTTTTTAGGGATTAGGGAACATCCTTTTTGTCCTTTTAGAGCTTTAAGTCGTGATTGGGAAAGGAGATCATAGCCTTGGATTACCGAATATGATACCTCTTTCCTCGAGACGTTTTTTATTTTTCCAACGAGAAAAAAAATAGGTAGTTAAGAATGCATATGACTACTGATATAGCACAATATTTTTTATAGCACTGAAAAGAACCAGGGGTTGTATGATAATGCTAGAAGGTAACGTTGCAGAAGATTTGGCTCGCGTGCAAAACAGAAAACCTGTCACATCCCACATACTTATGAGATCCCTGTTCCACAAGAGAAAGATGATTCAAGAATATGGTGAATAATTGACACTCAACCAATAATAAAATTGCAACAAATAATCATATTGGTAATAACAATAATATTGATAGTGGTGATGATAAGAAAAGTAATAGTAAGGGTAACTCATAGAGGCTACCTCAAGAACCTCACTGTTCCTCTTTGGGTCTACTCCTTGGCTTCAATAATGACTAAACTAGCTTTCTTTTAATTTTGATCTGCCTGTTAACCAACAATCATTTTCTCATTTCATTGCAATTCCATTTTGTGAGACTTTCGTTTCATACAACAAAGCATTCCGCGTTGTACAATATTCCGCCATCCACCATTCTATGATTCCAACGAAAGGCGTTACCCTGTTGAGCTTCGGACCATGCTCCTTTCGCGGCTCTTTGGGAATTTGTCGCTGATTATCTCTTTTCGAATAAATGAAATTTTTCTTCAAAGTTTCCTCGATGTGCATATCAAGCCTATTTTGATATTTCTGCAAGGAAAAGTCTTTTTTTCTACTACCGTGCCGGAGACGCCACGATGAATTATTTTGAGACGTTTAGTATCTATTGTAGTGTCACGGTTAGAACTGAAAAAATTATACCTTCGGATCTACCGGGAATAATTCGCTGATTGAAACGGTAAAATGCTCTCTCTTAAACGAAGAAAATTTTCCTCTAATTTTATGGCGCGCCTACCACTCCTTTTAAGACATTTCTGCAAGGTAAAGCTTTCTTTTTTCACTCGCCATTCTGAAATGATTGTAAGATGTTTATCTCCTTCTGTAGTACACTACGAGACAAAACAATAAGTAGCACCGAAAAAGCAGTGTGATCACCCGCTGATATTCCGTGTAAAAAATTCGAAACAGGCTAATAAGTAAAAGAATCTTGCCTAACGGTCAAATTTTATCACCAGCTTTTTCAGTCGCCAAGAAAACCCTGTGGAGCGGTGGTATTCGTAATAGGAATTATAAGTTGACAACAAGACGTTGACAAGCAGAAAAAGCCCTGTATCATCGCTTCCGATCCGCCGGGAATAACTACCTCGCTCAAAACAAAGTCCAACTTAGAGAACTTCCCTAGCCTCACTTTCGTGTCCAAAAATTGCTACCAATCTCACGCTTCCAAATCTGTCCACTCGGAAGCGCTCAGAAGCCTTTTGTGGTATCGCTCGGTTCATTCATTCCCTCTTTCTTCCTACCGTTCAGCAGGTGAGAGCTTTTCTAAAGCGTCATTGAATGATTAGCACGTATGATTTTATTGTGAGGTAAGCCATTTTTAGTCTAACTAGAATTCTGTGCTTTAACCTTCTCAAACGAAACGTCGTTAAATAATTCATCATATCGGTCGAAGAATTACTCTTAATAGTACACCTTGAGAATGAGGAACGGAAGACTTAAAGATCCAACTTTCGGTGAGATTTTCGTTTAACCCCATACTTCGTTACATTTACGCGTAAATGTAACGAAGTATGGACTGAAGTAAAGAACTGCTCGTGCTAGAGAATTTGAAATTTACTGAAATCAATAAATTAACAGGAACTAGTGTAAGAACGAAAGTGGTGATCAACAAACGAAATACAATGAAATAACTGAGAAACCTAAGCGACACAATAAACATGCGATAATAAACGAAATACCAAAATGCACTGAATGAGCTTGCCTCGAAATTACAATAAAAGAACACTTAAACACATAGAAAATTTCCACGCGACCACGAGGGCGCGACATTGCTAAATTATATGCACAAAACATAAATAAACAATTGCTAGAACGGTCTGAGGCAAGCTATACGGAAATAAAACAATATTTAAAATTTACATATTATCAGTGTATCTTAGTGCCAACCGAATTTCAATTGTATAGGAAAATTAAACTCAAATTTTCTTTTCTTTTTTCATTTCCTTTGCAGTAAAAAATCTTATCGAATAGAAACATACTTACAAGAAGCTTGTCATTGAAATCAAGGCTCGATATCCGAGTCTAAAGGGCTGTAGTTTACGAAGCGTTTAAAGGTTCTGTAATCACCAAGGAATAAGGAAAAGAATGCCAGTTTCGGATGAAGCGCTTAAGTGCCGCTCTCGCTAAGAGTGTTCCTCTCGACCTCCCGTCAGGGTTTAGGATACATGTTTCAAAGATAGTTTAGTTTTTCTCCAATTCTCGTTTTTGCGTCGCCACAAGCCAAAAATGATTTTTGGCTAGACCACCCGTGTGGACAGCGATCGAAAGTGTAAATTTCACAGATTTTGTCCAGCGCGCAGCGACTGCTATGATATAGCTCACGGAATTCTATCTTGCTACAAATTACAAGGTGCCTTCATTTAGATCACAGAAAAAATATGGAAACTTCAGCTGAAATATTTTTCATACAAGCGTGATCAGAGGAGAGCCTTCTGTTCGACCTTAATTTGCATATCAAAATTCACTGATTTGTACGAAAGAATTCTCAAAATGCAGGCGTTAATCGGGCTAAAAAAGCATATCAGTGTGTAGTTTATACACCAATAAGGTCACCGATTGCCTCAAACTCGCGGGTATATCTGTAGCTTTCATCCACCAACATCTTAAAAACAACGCAAATCATTTGTTTGCTAAATTGCGCTTGTGTCAGTGAAAATTTGCATAATGCTGAAACTCGAGGAAGATCTCCTTTTAACCGTTCAAACTTCGTTTGTTTATCTTCTACGTTGAGGATTTCAGGTTTTCTTAACAACTGAATGGAGAATAGCCGCTGAGTTGTCCTAAAACGTTCCGTAAACGTGATCGGTCGTAACGCTTGCGCGCCTGCGTGAGTTACAAAGTAAATAAAGGTGATCGGGAGGCACCTTCTCGATAATCTTCGTTGAAATATCAGGTCATGAACTACGCACAGTGTGGAGAAGATCAAAATTAAAGAATAGAGTTTGGCACTTTAGTCATTACAGATATATCGCGTTGCTTAAAAGGACACTCAAACAAGTTGAAATACGTTACAGTGATCTTTACAAAACAACATGCATACACTCATAGTTTCTCCCGAGATTTTGCACACGGAACGCGATGAAATAGCCTCCCTTTCCACAAATTTGTTTCCATCATTAATGATTTTATGCTGTTATGGACCACAACGGTTTTGTGCAAATAATCCTGATATTTTAACTAAAACTATCGAGAAGGCGCCTTTTGATCACCTTTGTTGACTTTATAAGTCACGCAAGCGCGCAAGAGTTACGACCGATCACTTTTACGCAACGTTTTAGGATAACTCGGCATCTATTCTCGGCAAAAAAATAAAAGAAAACTTTTTTCCGATGGGAAGTCGAGAAGAGCGCTCTTAGCGAGAGCGGCACTTAAGCGCTTCATCCGAAACTGGCATTCTTTTCCTTATTCCTTGGTGATTACAGAACTTCTAAGGCGGGGGTAAACCTAAAAATGCCCATTTTTTTCATCATTTTTCACAGTTAGGATTTAGTTGAAACTTAGGCAAACTATATATCCCTCGAAAGCTTATGACTTGAAGATTACGAAAAAAAAATTTCACACTCCACATGTCAATTGCAATAGGATACCACTCATTTAATTGTGCCACCTACTGGGTTTTACCTGGGGTTGCTTAAGATAGATAACTCCATCTGGCAATAGTGAAAAATAATGTTTTTAGTATCAATTCAAAGAGGATATGTTGTTTATTGTTATGAGTAGAAGGATTTCTGACAAGGGAAATTGAAGGGGTGTTTCACTTCATAACTTTAAGTACATAGATCATATGGAAATTTGCTCAGCTTTTAACACCAAACTTATCAAGAGGAACAAACAATGAAAATTGCAGATCAATCGGATAAATTGTTCTCAAGATATCTTTTCTTGAGAACAAAATTATTGCATATTGAGAAAATAGCCTTTAAACTTACGGATAGTAATCAAAATTAATTTTTTTAAAATATGTAACCACTATAGTGGCCCAATTGTCCAAATTTTGCCCACAGGAGTGTCTAAAAGCCTCCTGGTTCATAGGTTACTCCTTCAGCTTCTTGAAGGGCTTCCTCTCGACAAGTCTGCAGAAGTCGCTCCCCTTGATGCCATCTCTTTTCCTTCTGCATAACCTGCAAATCAGACTTTGTCAATTGTTCACTATCTTTTGCATGTTCTGCCTCTCTTGTGCATACACCACCAGGGATAGATAGCCTCTCCATAACTTTTAGCCAACTAGAAGCTCCACTATGGTAATGACAGACTGCTGACGGTGGCACACCAAACTACTTTAACACCATGGTGCTTATGTTTAGGACACTGTACCCACACTATAAAGTTGACACACTCATTAGGAAAACTGTGACATCAGCTCTGCTCTTGCACTCTTATCTTCCTCAAAAAGTTAAGTTGCCTAGAAAGACAAGTCAAGAGTAAAATGTAAGATAAATCGGGCAATTTTATTATAAGTAAAGACTTCAAGTCAGACATATACATTTTGAGATTTTTCCCCATAACTTTTTTGGTTTACAGTGTATATGCACAATACTTAAAAGTCTTTCTCTTACATATTTAATAGATAAATCAGTGTAATTCGGCGAGGAAAAACTGGAACTTAGGGATATGATATGGGAAATAAGTCATAATCGAGAACAGAGAACAACATAGACATAGACATAGAACGACATAGACAAACAATTTCTCACCTTTCTCTCACACGTGCGCGTTTGAGATCGCCATAGATAAATTTTTCACATCTATTAATCTATATCCCTCGCTTTCCTCGGTATTGAAGGTATCCTCACCATCAGAGCTGTCTAAAAGAAGCTCCTCGAAGACATATTTTATTTTCTTTCTGGAGGAACCAACAGTTTCTTTAGAGTCCAAGTCGGAGAGCCGATTTCGTCAACAACAGGAGCGGTTTCTTCAGACTCTTCTTTATGTTTTCGCCTTTCAGAAAAATTTCTCTTTCTTTTCTTTCTGTAGAGAGATCTACTTTTCTCTCCGACCATTTCCGATACCTTTACCCCTGATTTATTGTTCTGTGTGAACTGACAATACATATATCCCATAATAGTTTTATCCCTACAAAAACTGTCCAAATAAGACTACATAAAGTGTCTCTCGTTAAATCCCGCCCGTTTGGAGCTTGGTTGCCAAACATCAGACTGGGTAATAATTGATTTAACTATTCATCTTACAACTGGAAGCCCAAAGTAGTACTTGTTTTCTTTCACAATTTCCCCACCTTAACTTAGCAATAAAATTCCATGATTATGCTTTCTCTCACGCGTAATAAATATTCTCAGCCATCCTCTTTTCTTAGTGGTTGATATTAAAAATGACATCAGTATTGAAACAGTGACGTTACTCTCGTTTCAATGTTTCGTAGCAAAATTGTATTGGTTCAAAGCTCAGAGGGAATTTTCTCGGCCAACAAAAAGGGTTTGACTTTGAAACTTGCACATGATAGACAAGTAATATAAACCTTCTTTTTTTTTCTTTCAACGTGTTATAAACTTTCCTGATGACACGAATTTTTTTTGCGTTTTCCTGGTTGATGGCTGTACTTAAAATTTGAAGTAATCGACTCGGCGACTAGCGAGTCCTCCTTGACCATCCTTTTTCGCATTGAAAGTAAGATTTGGCGGTAAAAAAAAGTCTCCATTTAGCGGGCGGCCAAAATGTTCATGTTACATAGCTGTGACGTAAAAATTGTAAAGACAAGTCGGCGACTACGGTGGAGAAAGGAGCCGGATCTAGAAGAGAGGACGAACGTATTGCGTAGCCGTAGCACCAAATGATGTTAGCTACAAGAATAATACACATATACCGGGTATTTCCACACACTACTTTCCAAAGGATGTAGCTGTGAATGTGTTTCGATCGTCGACATCGTGGAAATTTTACTCTTCAAAGTCGTTGGCCTTATGCTCCGTATCGGCTTCAAACGCGGCTGTCAACGAGTACATACCACTGGTCAAATCAGGGGACGATTGCCAATTAATTCAGCTGAAAAGAAAGCTGATTAAGTGGCCCGTTCCCGCACCGTACACGGTTGTTACACATTCTTTTGTGCTGACATTTCGAAAGTTAAGAATGGTAAGCTTTTTATTGCTGTTCATCATGTAAACTAAGATGTTATACAAGGATTTTCAGCCCTGAGAATAGCTGACCCACACACGTGAAAAAATATCTTATTTCTCATGCGTGTTTGATATCGCCAATCAGCTGCTGACACGTCACGCGCCTTTCGCGCTACTCGGTCAGGTTGACGAATGAACGGCAAAGCCTCCACCATTCTCAATTCAACGTCATTTTTCGGGAATTTTTTCAGATTATGGCTGCTAAAACACTGAAAAATCCGTATCGCTTACAGACAGTGACCTTCAAAGAAGAAGGGGGAGAAAACCAAAATACCGAAAGAAAATTAAACCAATAGTTATGTATTCAGTGACTCTAGTGATGGCATTCCTCGCGGCTTAGATAAGCTGGAAACCACCCCGCTTCGCGTCGTGGTTTCCTACGCTTATCTCGTGTTCTCCCAACCTCCCGCGTGTTTACATCAGGTTATGTAAACATGGAAACCATTTTACATTTCTTCAATAAAGTCGACTTTTCCTATCAGTAAAGGGTTATTGTGTTTACATAACAAACAAAATAATACATGGTTGCTTGTGGATATGAAATTTCGCTTCCGTGTTCAACCTGAAATCTCACTGGATCGCTGTGCTCACTCGTGAGCTATCGAGTTAAACACTCGAGGAGAAATTCCATATCCACGCGCGTTTATGTATCAATCTATATTTATTTCACGCGCTTGAGATGCGGAGCTGAATATCTCGCTCGCGCCATTCATACTGCGCCCTTAATTTTGTTTTACAGTCGAAATGTCCTCGAAATTTCAACATTATCGCTTTCCTTGTTAATTTTTGTGTATTCTTACGACAGTAACTTCCTTTCGAATAATTCTGATACTCTTTTCTCTGCTCATCATCATTTTCATACCAATAACTATTGTTCAAGCCACTACATATGAGAAATGTTGAGCTGTTTTAATCTCTTGGCAGTTTATGATCCTTCACCGAGCTCCGAAGGTTTGGAACTCCCTTCCTAATAGTCTCATCTTAAACCTAGCTTTTTAAATCTCAAAAGATTTTATTGAAAACTTCCTAATCGAAAGGGTGCTGTACTAAAATGTATCGTCTGAGGAACCCAAACTATATAAGCTTTAGCTTCTATTGGGTTTCCTCGCAACATTTCTTGAATCTTTTTCACTTTTTCAATACGTGACATGTCATAATTTGTAAAGAAATGTTCTTTTGTGATACTTCTGTAATTATTGATTGATCACTTTTAAATTGTAACTTATCAAATATGTTTGCTCACCCATAATTTGTCTCAACGTAACTTCACTTGGGATCTCAAATCTGCTTAAGTTGCAAAAATAAACATGTCAACTTTGCCAGCTATTTCAACAACAAACATGGTTGTCGCTAACTTTGTGAACTGCTAACTAGAAAATTTCAATGTTTGTACAACGATTAGTGGTGTTATTTTTAGAATTATCCCACCCAATTATGTGGTTAGTTAAGCAAGTGTGCCCCGATAAAGCTGAATTTTCTTTTTTTGCAAAGGAAAACCTATTTTTTATATTAACGACATTTCCGAACAAGTAATCGTTACATCCGAAGCTTAACTGCTGTCCTTTCTCCGCCGTGCGCCGAAATACATACATTTTAAAGTGAATCAACTTTCCCTTTATTTTACCTAAAGGATATGAAAGAATGAAAAAGAAAGTAATCGCAATTAATGGATGGAAATGGAATATGAATACGACCGAGCCCTCGGAGGATGTACACTCAATGCAACACAAATTCAACCTTAATAGGGATGCTGGACTTATGTACAGCCTTTGCTCTACTGGTAGTAAGAGTCATATTGTTATTTCTCACTCAAGTCCATTTACATCCAGTATATCTTCTAGGACTGTCACTCTCCTGGATCAGTCCCTATCAAAGATATATTCCTTTTCAAAAGGGTTGATAAATGAGGCTTAAGACAAGATAACGTTTACTGTTAGATTTATCCGTAACTTGCAGTATTTTCATACCTACGGACACTATGAGACGATCTGAAGGAAATTTCGGGGAAGCAGCAACACGGACATAAGAAACTGGCCTATAGTCGTCCAGATGTACAATGAGCCAAGATTTATATCCATTTAGTGAAAGGAAGCATGTTTTTAGATTACCATCCACTACAAACCGGCCAAAAGCGAACACCTCTTTACAACCCGCCTCTTTTTTCCAACCGTCAAAGTTGCCAGTCGAAGACGCATTACTTTCCTCGCTACGGCAAGATTCTGGTTGCTGTATTGTATCTGAAAGCGCGGTAATGAAAGAACCAATACAAAAAGTATGTGTATATTGCTTAAGTCAACCTTTGATGAGAAGAAAGTTAAAACAGTGATTAGATCTGTAAATTTGGTTCGCCCTTCAGAGCACTGGAGGCAACTCTTTCCCACAAAAAATTGACATAGTCTATTATTTTTTGTGTAATTTTTATCAACAAACCTAACTACCTTTTGGTTTTCTGATACGGCGTTCACCGGGATTAACATAGTTGTCCATACCACGTTTTGAAGAAGAAGACGAACCGATCAATGTCTTGTCGCAGTGTGATCCGAGTGAGGCACCACATTTGTTTGGAAGGTCACAGATGTTAGCTATGAAAAAAACAATTACTTCCTATGATGCTGATAGCCGGTGTGAGATCAACTGGTTTTTTGCATTTGATGAGGAAGTTTGAGAAATTAAGCAATCGAGACAAAACAAAAACATGGAAGGAAGAAATGATATTCAATACCAGCACATATTTGTTCACCTCTTCTTATTCGCACGTCACTTATACTGCAAAGGAAGATCTGCTCTCGCTTTTTCTTGGTTTTCTTTTCACTGAAAGCTGTTAAATAGATAGAGATCTAATGAGCCTTGACATTGATACCATTACGATCAAGGATTCAGTTAAACTAAGTCTACAAAAGCTATCTAGTGCAGTATTAAAAGTTAATAACATGTATTAAATAAGGTGAGCCAAGAGATTATAAAATATTTATAAACTCTTGTGTGAGCGTGGAAAAATAAATAGACCGATATGTGAATGGATGTAGGGACGTATTGATGGTGGGGCCGATGGAGGAGAAGGATCAATATCATTATCTGGGCAACTGCCCACCTCCCCCTTCCTTTAACCCAACAACAGTCAATTGAAAGCAATTTAGGATTAATGTTGGGTTAGATGAGGGGTATGTGGCCAGCATCAAAACAGATACCGAAAAAGAGAGACAAGGCTGATATGGGTAGTGCAAGATAGATCAGTGGGAACTTACCCTCATTCACGAAGACCAGAACATCACACAATTCCAGCGTTGCTGCTTCTTTGTATTCGAGTGAAATATAAACACATTTTCCCAGCATTGGCTCAGCACAGTCATATCGTCGCAATTAAGTGTTCTTGACTTCAAGACCTGGCGACACAGTGGGTTAGATTCAAAAGCCAGTCTTTCCTAATCACCTGTAATTAAGTTTGAGTTGTGTTGGATTAATTTAAGCACATTTTTTTGGCGAATTTTCAAAAAGGTTCGAACATTGGAGCAACAAGGTAATGGAACTTTTTTGTGACATACCGTTTCCCCAATATATCAACCTTGCGAAACTTCAATGCAACGGCATACCGTAGAGCGCGCGGCACATCGATCATCACCATCTGGCGCTCTATCGGAATATTCCAGTTAAGCATATTAAAAGAGTGGACAGCGTTGAAGGCGCGCCTTCATTGGCTACTCAAACTCCGAATATCCTTTGCACCTCCGAGCAACTCATGCGGGATCTGCGTCCGGATGTATTTTAATCGTTGTAGAAATAAAATGTTTAAAATCATCTTTTAGTGCTGTACTACATTACTATTTTAGTTTATACTAAAACAACTATTAACCTCAGTGTCAAGGCTAGTGGGGGATATTAAACTCGCCGCTCGCACCTCGGTAAATATTCGCTACTAACGACCTCCACTTCGGTAAATAGTAGTAAATTATCGTAGAGCGAGCAATGCGTTGCAGCGATATATCGCCGCAGTGACTTTATGTTTGTTTTATAATATGGACGGGTGTGTTTTACCGGGAAATAAAACACTCATAGAATCAATACAACCGGTACATCCGGTTGTATACCGATACATGATACGAGTGGTCCGCTGCAAGGACGTCACATTTTCTGCCTTTTCTAACTCTGCTGATTGAACTTGGTTTTTTCGTTTTTTGGAATAATGACCGCCGCAAGATTTGTTCTGGACGTGTCAACTGTTTTGTTAGGAGAGGAAACCGAAACGGCTTGCTTTTCACATGGTGGTTCTACAGGAAGTTCTTTTCAAATCCACCAGATCGGAAAGGCAAATTTATGTTCGTGCTTCATAGCCTCAAGGTTTTGTAGTGGAAGAGACTAAACATGATATCTGATGATTCAAGTCAGAGTCAGAAATAGAATTTTTATTAAGTTTATTTAAAAGCAGCTCACATGTATTTTGGTCTAATCGAAGGTATTATAAGCAAAACCTCTTTATAACTTGGTATTTTGTTTGTATTAATACCCAGTGTTTGTATTAAAAGCCAGGCTTCAATCTCTGTCTTGTATATTCATTGCCATGTTATAGAACAAAATTACAACTTAGCCTGTAGATTTGAATGTGATGTTTTCGTGGCGAGAACAATATCTCATTAGTTCGCAGCACTCACTCGTGAGATTTTGTTCTTGCCACTCGAACATAAAATTCATATCTTCTCGCCACTTCCTAACTTTGGTGAAAAGGTTATAGTGATCTCCTTGCCGGAGCAAAAGAAGCATAAAATAATCACATAAAAGTTTGCACAATCACTCGGGAATTTTCCAAAACATAATATATGGAAGTTATCGAAGCCCACAGATGGATCGTAATTTTTATCACATGACTAGTTTATAAAAAGAAATTCCTTAATTGTTAGCTTGAGCCTTACTTATTCTTATATCAACGTTTGGTAGTCTTCTTCCAGGTCTAATTGCAACAGATACTACCCACGCTCGCATTTCTTAATCAACTCTCCCCATCTGTTTCACCAGATGACGGGTTCGAGAGCAGCTATAAGGATTTTGGTCTACGGCACAACTGGCCAGATAGTGAATTTGAGCGCTGCTTTGAGATGTAGGTCGTTTGCCAGCAATATTAATCCACTTTCCACTAACTAACAGCACAACCTTTTGACTACCTCACACCTTTTGAAATCCTGAGGGAATCTTTTGAAAATCGTTCACGAAAAGATATCTGTCAATGATATACTCTAAACCCTTCATAGTAGCAGATTTTTCGTTGATGAAGCAGAAAATTTGTAAATATTGGTTGATTCTATTTACGCTTTAGAAATTTCAAGAATAGATAATTTATTCCTTATATTTTTATATTTTCTTCATAACATCGTAACCTAAGTGGCCGTATAACTGAAGGTTCGTAATTCATATACAGTGGGGAATTCGTAGGAAAAAAAACATAAACTCACTTTAAAGTGATGAAATATCCATAACCCTAAATGATATGAAGACTTGAACATCATAATTTAAACGTGAAAACACTATACTATGTGACAGTCACATACAGAACAATACCATATCTCCATAATTTTTGGTCGTCACCATTTTATCGTAGAAAAAAAAACCAGAAACTCACTTAAAAGTGATAAAATATCCATAACCCTAGATGATACGAAGACTTGAACATCATAATTTAACGTGAAAACACGATACTATGTGACAGTCACATACAGCACAATACCATATTTCCATAATTTTTGGTCGTCACCATTTTACCGTTTAGCACTACAAAATATTGCAGCAAGTCAAGGAACAAAATCCCAACAACGGTATTTCTGCTCATTACAATAAAATCCTGACCCAGAAATTAACTTTCTACCAAAGTTTTCACCTGGCGACTGATCAACGCTTATTCCACTGAAGGCCAGTGTTATGGATTTGTAATAATTTAATGACGCCAACAAGTAATGAATTGAGCATTATCAATTAACTACGCGCGCTCTCTATTAAATTAAAAAAATAGAAGAGTAATGCATTTGACTCGATTATTTCCACTTTAATAATATACATGAAATTACGAGCTTCTGATTGGCTGAAAACGGGTGCATTTGTCGTGTAACACGAGTGCAAATTACAGATAACACGTACTGCCAAGATTCCATCCGTCTTGACTTTTCATGTAAATTATAAACAAGTAACAACACGATTCTCGTGCAACTCGATATAAGTAAGCACAAATAGCACTCGCCCTGGAGGCTTGTACAATTTTGTTGTCTTCGAAAATTTAAATTGCGCTTATCAACAACAAATTGCACACGAAATCATGCTCTTCGCAGGACAAGTCAATAAGCAGGCCTAGAACAGAGGAAACCACAAGCCGGACGTTACCTAAGCAAATTCATCCCACAATTGCAGGGCGACTCAACTTTTTTTTATTAAAAATTAACCCGTGCAGACACAACGTGTCACTTCAATCGTATCTGCGAATTGATGAAAACCACATGAACTGATATCCCTGTGGGCTAACTGCTCAACCTCTCTGACCCTCGTGCCTCGCACGGAAAGTTTCGCTTTCCGGTCATTGTCACTGCATGTCGTGTTTTTAAACTGAAACAACAAGACCGATGCACCGTGCAACTGTTGTGGAGTGAAATGCATTGGAATAAGACTCTTATGCTCCTTGTGTTTGAACCTCTCATTCACCAGTTACCTTTCTTGGGGTTGAAGTGTATTCCATATTATTATGTCGCTATGGAAACTTCTAATAAGCTTTAGAGACTTTCCAGTCGGACCTTAATCTTTATCATAGAGTTTCCAGTTTGTCTCAGATTGTAATCTCACGCACTAAACAGGACACCTCAATAAACAGGCCTGGAACCGAGGAAATTAAAAACCGGACGTTACTCATAGTCTATGTCATTCAGAGGTGGGCGAGACGTAGATCGTTTGATATCCGCCATTCGAAGAAGAACACGGTATTATTTTAACTGTTTTTCGCCAGCTTTGGTTGTAATACTTCTAGCACCGGTTTCTACAGCTCTCAAGCCAGTCTTCTTTAAAGTAGGTAGCGAATGAGTTAAATGTTTGTCTCTTTTTGAAGTTGATAACTCACAGCTAATTTGACAATCAGCGAGATGACTTGTTATGTTAGGAATTGAAACATATTTATGTGTTGTTTATCGCATTCTCACGTCCAATCGTTCTGATTACACGCTTCCCTATTTAAGAACGATTTAATTTATCTCTGTTACACATTGAAAGGAAAATTATTTTACAAATAAGTTCGTAACGACAAACACAGTTTCCCGATGGTTAACAGAAATATCATTATACCGACAAAGTTGCTTTGTTACGACGGTTGGAATGTGCCATGTTTTCCTTCTAAGGCTTCGAGAATTACTCAAGTATTTTAAATACTTTCCGTTTCCAAATGATGAGTGTTTAAATGAAGATTTATGACAAACAAGTACAGTCTGACATAATTCAAGACGATAATTCATAAAAATTCAATTAATTTTTTATTCTTCAGCCAACTGGGAAGCTCTTTATTAGCAATAATAATAGATCCAGTTTCCCAAATTTCAGTTATTTTAAATTAATCGCGTTTAAAAGGTTCGGTTTGACAAATATCACACGACCAAAAATTAACAGTATTTTCCAAAGTAAAGCTTGCGCCCTCTTGTACTCTTTCGTAATGACCCCACGGAATAATAATTGATCATTAGACAACAGAGATTAAATACAAGAATACTTCTGAACAAATCTATACTCAAGACAGAAACAGTATGAACTTGTTTTCTCCAGTCGAACGAAAGAAAAAAAACCTTTCGAGCGGCAGTTCAAACACTGTCTTCACTAAACATTTTGCCTGTGGCACGTGGCCGTCTGTAGACATCATGTGAGGTAAAATACTTTGATACATTTGTCACAAGTAAGTCACACCAACCTAGAATTAAGAGCTTGTTCGATGTAATCGTCTTAGTCAAACTTGAAGTGGTTTTCATCATCAGGGCAAATGTCAAACTCTCCTCGTCACTCGTAAATCAGAGTAAAATTTTTAGCTGTTTGCCAGCCGCTTGCCTTGAAAAAATATATATCTAAAACTTCCTCTGGGAAATTGATTTTTCTTCTTCTCTTCCCTAACCATGCTTTAAAATTACGTTATGGAATAAGTGTGTCGTTAAATTTGCATGGATAAAAATCAACATTGCGAGAAGTATTGCTTGTATTGACCCTGGGAAGTGGAGAGTTCAAAAAATTATTGTGTGATGTGTGAAAGGAAGTTATTTTCAGAATGCAAAAGATTGTTCGAGTCTTGTCTCGTGATTGTCTGGGCGATCGATGAAGATGATGTTATTTTTGAAGGATGCAAGTGGCCTGTCGAAGAGTACAAAAGAATTGGATAGTATACTTTTATCGTGTCATTGCTATCTCAAGTTATCGGTGATCATTTGAAGTACTCGCCTTTCTGTAAGCGTTTTTTAGAGCTTCAACTGTACTGCTAGTGCAGTGTACCTCCAATTTTGGCAAAAATGTAAAGTTTACAGAGGTTTATGTTTTGTTTCAAAAGTTTTTTTTTGACATGAATCACAACCGGCAGGGCCGATTACCAAAATAAAAAAGGTCAATGTCGAGTAAAGAAAAGTAAGACAATGCTAATGCTAGAGATATGGTAGCTCCATCTGGTTAGAAATGGAGGAATAATTATGGATTTTATCAGAGTAAGATAAAGTCTTTTCAATCATTAGTCTCGGAAATATCATCAGATATGATCGATTATGTGGGGAAATTGTGAAAGAAAACAAGTACTACTTTGGGCTTCCAGTTGTAAGATGAATAGTTAAATCAATTATTACCCAGTGAAAATCACTATCATTTATCATTTCAACTGCACAAAAAAATCATATACACTCTTTGCAACCTTATTCTCCAACCTATTAAATTACAAGAGTTGTGTGACAATTTGATGGTCTGAAAAGACTCTTACACATGCTAAACAACAAAGAACCAGCTCTGCCTGGAAGCTCAAACACTGTCATGTTATGGAACAGGACAATATTTCACCTGATCACTCCTCATATTGTTTTCCCATGAAATTTGGACAAAACTTTCAAAAAACTTTATTGGTAATTTTATAGTTGCAAAAAAAGGTATAGACACAAGTTGCATATAGCATAAGCTAGTTGAGGCAAGTTGTGTGGAGAGAACAAAAGATTGATAATTTATACCAGTAGTAAGCTTCTGGTACTAATGACATTCTCTTGAATGCCAGCTTGCCACAGCAAATGTCACACCTATCCTTTCTGTCAATAGTACTGACCATATGTAGTGAGGTCACTTCACATCTCCCTAAACAGCAGAGAACACAATAGTTAATTCCAATCATCAGTCTCAATTAAGAAATAAAAATTGAAGGATCAAGACTTATCTGGCAAAGAGAAATACAAGTCAAACTGGTTTGAAGACATTTTAACCCGAAATTCGTTTTCAAATATGACAGAAATACTGTAGTTCACATTCTAAAGAAAGAGAGTTCCAGCCCCTTGAGTAATTATTCATTTATTGTATCGCTCACCTCATGTTTTAAGAACCAGAGAAAGTTAGATAATTTTAATCTGCGAGTTTTATAGTACACTTCGACTCAAAATTCATTTCGTATGGCAGAAGTATTCTACTGAAATAAACAAGACAGAATGAAGCTGACGCCATCCGTTTCGAATAACACATGAACATGAAGAAAACGGCACCAGTTTAAACTCATGAGACAAAGCCCACGGATTTTTTTGAGGTAAATGAACTGGTTAGACCGAAGGCTAAATAAATAAACAATGAACTGACAGTGGTGAGAGATTTGGGGGCCATGTGATAAAACAAGTTCTACCGAAGTTTATCCTCTAGTTAGCCCTTCAAGCCCAAAAGGGCAATCAGAAAAATTCTCACCAAAACACAGCAAAAAAATTAGATAAAACCGCAGATGATCGAGGCAAGACTATAAACGTTGTTAAGACGCATACCTACGTACCAAGTACAACAGACTTGGAGAGCAAAATGGCCAAAGACAGTTGTGAGCCATGACTTTGAAAATCCACCTCAACCTCCCAAAAACGAATTCGCCGAAGGTTATAGAAAGAGCAACTCAATCCTGAAGCTGGAACATTTTTTTAAGCCTTGTGTCCAATGGGACAACAAAGAGAAAGAAGATAAGATGTTATTTGAAGTGATTTGAAGCTTGGGGGCCACCTCGAACTTAACGTAATTTTATTTCAAAGTTGAAGTAAAATAAGATCAAATTGTAAACTACCTTCTATTATCGTAACGAATATCTCACGATCGCCTCCACACATCACTTCGTGATTTATAGAAGTAAGACATCAACATCTTAAGACTAACCTTCAAGGTTTGTAGTCTCATGTGCACATCTTGATCGTCAGCAAATCAAATCTCAAACTTCAAGTTTTCGACTTTTTTTCGCGTTTTGTTCGCACTTTGATCATTAAAATATCCTCATCCGAAGAGCCAGCAAACTCCACAAGTATCCACAGAGTTAGAAATGGTAGTAAACTTGTCATACTCTTCCATCCCTCTCCAAAAAATATCACAGAAAGGTGTCGATCGCTCAGTTGAAAACCCGCAAAAGCGCGCTGAAAATATCAAAATGGCGCCGAACGCGCCGAACAAATTTTCTTGGCGCATGCGCAACAAAATGCCCCTCTGCTCTGATAAACCAAAAAAATGATTTTCTCGTTGCCATGGTAACCACGCAATAAGCTAGAGTGGGAATTTTGAAAGCGCTTAAAAGAGTAAAAATGATGAAAATAAGTAGAAATTATTTTTCCATAGTAAACTTAAATACCCAAAGCCACAAATTCTAAGGAAAACAAAAAATAGGTCCGCAATGCGTACTTGTGTGACTTACGAAATTGGTTGCTTTTTAGTATCTGGTGTCTCATTGGGTTTCCATTAGAAGAGCTGATATCTGATTACCATTAGATAGTTTTCAATATTGATCCTGTTCATCAATAACACAAGATAACTAGCATACAAAAGTCCTGAAATGTTCATTCTGAAGATGAGAGTTATTGGCCAAACTTTGTTAAGGAGGTCTCATTTTGACAACAAAGGTTGCACTTGTAACCTAAGAATTTTAGGAACTGAAAAAGCATTAGCATAATCTCCCATAGTGGCCTGATAGATTCAGTTATGATTATGTTTACGTAACGAAGTGGAACTGAATTCTGAAGTTTGTAGGTTGATTGTCTTTTCCAAGGCAAGTGATATGAAATGAACTCTAAGGAAGCATTTCATAAGAATATTTTTGACATTTCGAGGCAGAGCGATGACATGATGTCAGAATTTTGATTTGCTTTAATTTAGTTTTCGCGCTAAGACTACTGAATTTGCATTCAATGCTTATTCCGAAAAGGACCGAGAACTAATTTATTTCCCTGTAAGAACATAAACAAATATAGCCGACGATTCGAAGATCAGCGTTGCTCGTGTTTAACTATTTCAGTCATAGTTTTCAACATGGCGTCTCGTCACTTACTCAACATGGAAAATAAGGGATATTCTGGCGCGTTGGGAACTTTTTTGATGGGAGGAAATGGCAATTTTACAGGATATTTGGACGCTTCGAACTGTGTAGCAGTCAATTCGATCGAGAGCAGTTGACTTTATTGATGCATTTTTCTGTAATGGGCGAGTGTTTGGGATGGAGAACGACGGATTTTGAAGAACTGTATGGCGACCTAGGTCAATAATCAATGACAAAAGAACTGGCTCGGGAAGGAAGTGGTTTTTATTTATCGAGTCCCTGTGAGGTTTGATGAATAGCAGAATCAGTACTGAATATGTCTCGATCGAGAGCAGACGGGACCATGAGCTCCTGATTGTTATATTTTAGAAATTTTACAAATTTCCATACAGTTTCTTATATTATTTGGACGCCATTATGGACGAAATGCGCAAGCGCGGCCGCCATCTTGTCCAATATTTTTGCCGATGATTTAGGTTTTGTGGGACTGTATTTTCAATAAAGAACACAGAAAAATTTAGTTGAGGTAGGCAGACATGAGGTTGCAAATGGAAGAATCTAGGGAAAAAAGAAAAGTGCATTAAAAGATCAGAACAAAAGCTATATTTTAATGAATCATATGTTGAGTTAAGTACTCTGAAGTAACATTACATTATTGTTGTTAATAATTTTTAACCCAATAAGATTTACAATTTGACCTGGAGGTTTTATTTAACACTAGAGTGTCACCATAATAGATTTCAGGAACAGTAATCAGAGACATAACTTAAACACAGCAGAGTTCAACATACAGGCAAGTGCATGATGGTATCATATGATTTAAACCACCAGAAGCTTTCAAGTTTTCTTATTATTGAAATTGTAATTCCATGCCAGTGAGTCTACCAAATTCAAGTTATGTGGAGAAATGAATAGGTAAACTTGACATCATAATGCAAATGGTCAACTTCACATCATCATGCAAAGTGCCAATCTACCGTACAAAAAGGTCCAAAACAAACACGGAAAGCAACTGAACTTCATGTATCACTTTGTGCTAGAGCACACAAGAGGACTTGTGAGACCTGCTTCACTCTCATTTGCCAGAACAAGATTGAACTTCTGGTACCAATCAAAATTCAGAATGATTGTGACAGTTTGGAACTGATCTGTTAAGACTGTGCTTTTAAGGGGTCTACAGATGTGATTAGAACCCTGGGTCTCCGAGGATACATGATGTTTATCTAATCCACATCAAGTAGCTCTAACTTTTAACTATAAACATAACAAATGTCAGTTCCATTAAACTGTCTTCATAAAAACTCAAGTCTAAGCTAAGTTAATTAAAGTGTACTTTGATACTCTAAATAAGCACAAGTAAATTTTTCACAAACAACAGATGTTGAGCTCATAGGGTGTGGGCAGTTTAAAGTATTTGAAAAATTTAAGTGCTTATCATATGAGATATCAAGTTATTAATTATTCATAATGTATACATGAAAGATACATATTCACAGGAAATCAACAAACTGATGGCAGATAACTTTGACAGTATTGACTAAATGAAGTGTGTGCCATCAAAATTTGTCCTTCAGCTGAATTCTTACTCAGGAATGCAATTTTGTTAGTGTTTATCAATATAAATAAAAGTATCCAAGCTTCTGTTTATTTTCGTCAGCTTCTGCATGTATCAATCGGAACAACGTACTTTGTGTAAATCTGATTGGTTTCTAATGTGATCTATTGTTGCTGAGCCTAGTTTATATTATTTTGTACACGAGTTATTACTTTTTAACTAATGGTAAATGAAAAAGGCACCTAGCTATTTTCAACCGATCAAAAAAGTGTAATTTTTCATGTATATCAGTATTGTGGTGAATTCACCAAACCAAACAAGTAACTGAAAAGGAGTTGTAGTCTACCAAATAAAGGCCTAATAAACATGTATTGCTACCAAGTATAAATACCGATGCTTATCTGAACCATTATGAAGAGAATCTAAATTTAATAATCAATCTATGTCACTGCATGTGGCTTGCTAAAAGCATAAATAAATAGGTGGAGTGATGTCTTTGAGGGGAAGTTGGAGACCATTATCAGGATTCGTTTTTCGTATTGTTAACTCAGTTGGTCACAAAATTCTACATTTTTCTGGGAAAAGTCAAGGAATTTCAGAAACTTAGGGCTGTGAGAGCCTTGCCAGCCTACTTTTGTCTTTGGCTGTCTTGCACGATTCACAGCGAGGCTCATCATGGGTCTTCTTGCAGCTCAGCCGGTGTGCTAGGTCACCTCGGCAGTAGGGGATGTTGGGTTTCCAAAGCAGGGGGTTTTGCGGAGACCTTGCGTTGGCTGTGCTCCTGGGTATGATATTTGGCGAATCCATACAGATGTATACGGAAATTTAAATGTGTAAATGAGTGAGCAAACATGTAGCAAGAAATCATCTTGTAACTGTACCGTGCAAGCTGTTTAATTACGATGGTTCAGCCTTCAGTCTTCTTCAGGAGGAACTTACAGTAAAACTTGATCAACTGAAAACGCTTAAAAAAATCTTTGTATCAAGTTTGCAGAAGCGTACCGATTCACACTCAGTCCTAAAAAAAAACTGGGAACTAAACGTGATGCAATAATAGATGAATTACCAATAAAGGATTACATAACTTAATTTTACTGATCACGAAAGCGAAAAACAGCAAAGGATAAGTCTCCTAGTCTCTGGAAAACTTTACTCTTAAAAAATGTATTTTTATTTATCTTGTCAGCCTATCGAGCTTCTTGTGTGGCAGTTTAACCCTTAAAAGTGTTAAGCGCCTCATTATATTGTTTTGTGGGTGTTGCATATTATGTGTTGTGTGTTGCGTCAAGCGCCTTTCCGGACTTTTTCTTAGAACCATGATCACAGGCAGAAAAAATCTAACATTAACATTGTTGTTCTCACCGAAACCTTACTGGACAATAATGTCTCCGGAAAAAAATTCGAGAAAGGAAAATTCAGGCGATTTGCCGCGAGTTAAGTGGGCAGAGTGTGACGGGTTTGATTCGAAAGCGGTATAAACGCACTCACATCCTCTCAAGATACCGATGAGAAAGAGAATCTGCTTGATGAAGCTAGAATGATGTGCCTTACAGGGGATTACAAGAGGACCTGATGAAAAATGTTGGAAGAAAATGGGTTGCGCCTAGAAGCGTTACCCCTGTGGTTGTGAGATGCGTGACAAGTAGAGGAGAGCTTGCCATATTTGTACAGTCATTCTACAAGAGGAGTTAAAGAAGGAAGACTGGCGAATGTAGACCAGCGGCTTCGACCAATATTGAATTGCTTGGACGGCCTCATTTCTGAAGGGAATGATTCCACAAAGGAATGGGTGAAAAGGCATTGTAGGAAAGCTCGTCATTTAACGTTACTTTCGCGGTAGATAGAATCAAGCGAACTTTCCAGTTCTTCACGGCCACGGAGCTGATGACGGCGACAATGGAACCAAGTTATGCGCCAGCTGGTTTTTCGTAAAACTGCGCTTACGCTTAACGAAAAAGAAAAGCTCCCCGACGTTCCCGCAAGAGTGATAGGGCTCGTGCCTCACAACAGCAGAAGGTCACTGCGAAAAGCTGTAGATAAAGCAAATCTAACAGGAGGCGAAACAGACACTGATTTGAATGAAGCTTAAAACAATGGCTACAGACAAATTGAAACAGCAAAGCGAAGACCCCATGACAAAAACAGCAAAAATTGAGGGAACAAAGTTGAGCTACCTACCCGATTCGTGTTCGAGGCAAAAACAAAGGCAAATCAGATCAATAGGTTTCAAAAAATAGATCAGATAAACAGAGACAATCATCGCAGGGTGCAGTTGTTGAATCAAATGAAATTTCCAAGAAACGCGGTAGCGGTGATCAGCAAAGCCAGTGGTGGGAAGGCACTATTCGGAATTTATCACTCTGAATATGAAAGTACCGCAAACCGCCTGCCAGACCGTCTTCTTCTCCACCAAAGGACGTGTCATTACCCAGGTCTAGCATAAACCACGGTTACGAATTGTGATGAAGTTCTCCGCCCTAAGGACGGCAGCTGCAAATTACATCGCAGACTGGTGAGATTCCGTAAATACAAATATTGGTCACGCGTATAGCTGTTTTCCGAAGGGCTTACTCTTTGGCGAGGTACAAGGAGCTTTTGGTTCTGGGCGGCCAGAAACGATCCCATGGTTCTGTCAGAGAATGGTCAACCATGCGTCTGTCCTTCATTACATACGGATGCCAACAAAATCCTTTCAGTTAGAGCATAACCAAATACAACTTTCTGAATCAGCAAAGGAAATGGCAAGATCCATTGCTCAAGAAACTGACAAGCTCCGACGGCAAGAAATGGCTCGCATATTCTTGCAACGTTATGGAAGTCATTTTCCAGCCGGTACTCAGACCCTTGGTGGCGTGTTTTTCAGTATCGCCGATGCCGAGAGCAAAAAAGCAAAAAGAAATTCGAGCTAATTAGGGCAGCTGCAGGTATCTTAAAGAGAAAATCTCTCTTGCATTTCGCGGAGACTTCGGTATTGGAGTAAGTACTGCTGGTGAGCAATCTGGGTCTAAAGGTAGTAATGTGGGAGAGCACAATGAAAGATGTGGTGAATTCATTACCTTCTCTGTCAGATCCATTGGACCGACAACAACAGACCATGATACTTTCCTCACACTTTTGTCTGACAACTCAACCTGGGCTTTGATTGACCGTGGCCTGTCAAGGGTACATACCAGTATGGGAACTGTTAAAAAAATCTTGGCACTGAGTACGAAACAGCAGCTGACGTCCTGGAAAAAATTTGGCCAGTGTGACGAAGAGAAAAAGAAAAATCGAAAGATCGCAAAAGATGAGTTGTTGCTATATGAAGGAAGACTTTCTCGCAACGGTAAGAAGGCCAAACTTTAGTATTAGAGGCAAAAACAGAACAGGTCTCTAATCATAGAGCAGATATAGTGTTCCCTACTCTTCCTAAGTCAGAGACTCTATTTTTTTCGCTTTGTTTGTAAGTTGTAGTGCTTTCAGATTTTATTTACCCGAGATTAAATCTCAGTGACCGAAGACGGTAGGAAGTTTGGAGTTACTGCCGCTTGCCAAATCTGGAACTTCTCAAGCCCGGAACTCAAGACTTCCGGATCAGTAGAATCTTCTAAGTCTAATTATAGAAATATCCGCCAAGTTCGTCCTTCAAGTTAAAAACTGTTACCTCGGACTTGAAAATACTTCCCCCTTCTGCTTTTATTTGAAGAGTTCTGAAAGGATTTGAGTTAGCAGTTACTGTGCTATCCATGAATAAATGAGCTTGTCTATGAAATAATTTACAATCAAATATTTATCCAGTATTTCAACATTGTAACTGCAATATTTGTGACGATGTAGCCTTTTTGGATCATAAATTATGTACTTGTTTTTCCTTTTACTTTCTGTTTGCAGGCGATACAGCTTGTTAGAGCAACACCCAAGTTAAAGGAAAACACTCCAGTTTGTACTCGACAGTTTGAGGACATAGGAGATGCCTCTGAAGAAGCGATAGAATTCATTATGGGAGACCCGCAGAACAACATCTGCATGGTTTATGGCAATCCTTCAGGCCTCGTCCAACGTTATTCCACCTTACGTTGCTTTAAAGTTCCTGACAATGTGCCGCCGTACACCTTCGTCTCCCCTTATGATCCTGGTAGTAGTTTCGTAGCTCCATTTTCTGGACCTCTTTACACCTACGTGTGAATTTAAGTTAGGCAGCGCTCAAATAACCTTACAAAGTGAAAGCGTTCTCTTTAGTAAAACGTTCTTCAAATACTGAGGGGATGATCCCGCTTCAAATCTAAAATGAATTAAGCGACTTTTAGTAAGACGTTCCTCGAACGGAGAAATACGCATTCTTTAAGCGTTATTGTATAAACATTTACGCGTACGAGCTTTTAAGATTACCAGCATGGCAATGTTAAACTACAAAATCTAGTACAACCAGCTTGGATCTTGCCCTAAACCACATAGCCAGTCAAAACGTACAAAACTAGCTCAAGAGGTTAAGACAACTCACGTAAGATTTTTATCACTTAAGTTAAACGTGACGCTCTGATGTGTGAATTGTTGTTGGAAAGTAATAACTGTGTTCAGTTCCCTTTTTTTCTGCACCAAAGGCCTGAAAAGTGCATGTAAGCTTCTTCCTTTAGTGATTACCCTACAAAGGTGTAGAATTAGTTTATAATTTTAAGGCTCAAAAATAAATCCAGACTTGTCCACGGAAACATTTTACACCCATAATTCAGTATCTTTAGTCTCGATGCTCTTCTCTGTCGTTTCCTTTGGTACTGACAAGGAGAATTCTTTTAACAATCGGAGCCTCTTAGTTTGGCGATCATTTCCTTATTCTCACGATCATTTTGAATGATTGAGGTTAGACGCTGGTCACTCTTACAGTTTAATGGGTCAACTTCTCCTCTTTTCCTTTCGTCCTAGCCTTTGACCAGCTTGACGGTATTATACTTAACTGATATACTGTGGAATTATAACATGATTTTAAGGATTAAGGAAGATTTCCAAGGGACAAACCAGACGGGGAATAGTTTCATTTCTTTTTTTCATGTGTAAATTTTTCCTTTTTTCTCTTAGTTGTAGAAATGGTCCTCCTCTCGTGAGGTTTTGGGGGAGAACACAGTTACAGATAAGAACAATGCATCGTGTTGAAATTACTCAAACTTTGCCAGTTGTTGAACGTATTACAATTCCGCCCAGAGACATGAATAATATTTCTGAGGCGGTAGTATTTCTCAGGAGTGAGTACAATATGAGTGCAGTTAGTATTTTGTCTCAAATTAATGTCCTTTATTTTATTTTTTTTCTTTGTGAGGAGAACCTAACTTTATAGGCCTCAATGGTTTTTTCATCAGGTTTCATCGCCATTTCGTTTCGGACGCCTTTGTTATTCTTACGGCTTAAAATACTAATAGAGGTTGTTAAAATCACCGGAAAACAATCGTTATTGCAGTTGAACATGTACCGACGGCCCCTTTCTCCAGTAAAGGCCAGCAATTTGAGTCCCAAGTGCCTGAATTATCTCTTTACACCGACCACGTAATCGACGGTGTAAAAGAAACGTCTGACAAAACCGTCGAGGAGGCTATCTTGGACAGTTTACTACAACTACAGTAAAAAGTCTATGATACTGAAAAAAAAATATACAGACTCACTGCACCCAAGAGATTATAAAAGTTTATAACCTCTTGCTGCACCTTGTTAGTTTTGTTTTGTTCACGTTCCTCCTCTTAGCACTCGGTGGAAGATAAATATTTTAACCTTTGAAAAATTGTGTTGTATCATCTTACACCCAAACCTCTCTTAACGGCCACTTTTCTTTGTACTTTTCTCTGTCTCTGTCTGTGGCAGTTGGGGGGAATTCTGACTGTATCACACTGGCTTTAAGCAGGATGCGATAATTACACCATTATCCCCCTCCCTCCAGGCCCCCTCCAGTCAAAAACTCATCATTCGGTGACAGACATAGTCCTGGAAAAGGAAGGATTGTTTTATATTAATTGTTAAGAACAGAGAGGAGCAAAGGCGAGTAATAAAGTATGTGAACCAAAAGCATCCATTCATCCATTTTCAATTAGTTTATTATCAGAACATTGTCCCTTGTAATGTCGGTGTTAGGATTAAGCTCACTTTAATCTTTGCCTGTGTTTTTTGCTTCTTGATAGGTTTAGATTTTTTCTTTCAGGAGAGCTATTGTCAATTAGACTTGCATTTTGAGCTTCTTTTCTTTCTTGCGTTAGGTTGTATTTTGCATATTGTATATTTTGCAATGGCAAACAATGTTTCGATTAAACGACTGCGAATATATGAAAGTCATATATTTGAAATGCGGATAAAGACGCAAATAAGAAAGAGATCTTCGCAGTAATGAACGTTACTTGAGCAGGGCTTGTTAACTCAGTTGGTAGAGCGCTGCACTGGTATTGCGGGTAGTCTCTCATATACCGGGTTCTGAAATAACTAATAATCGCAGGTAGTCTCTCATATACCGGGTTCTGAAATAACTAATAATTAATTAATAGATGTAGCAGAAGGGTATAGTGAGTGGGACCAGTGAATACAGAGGACCGGAGGAACAGTGGGAACAGAGGAATTGTGGGAACAGAGGACCAGTGGAACAGAGGGCACAGAGGACCAGAGGAACAGTGGGAACAGAGGACCAGTGGATACAGAGGACCAGAGGAATAGTGGGAACAGAGGACCGGTGGGCACAAAGGACCAGTGGGTGAGAGGTCCAGTTGGTACAGAGGACCAGTGGAAAGAGAACACCAGAGGAACAGTGAGAACAAAGGACTAGTGTTACAGAGGACCAGAGGAACAGTGGTCCCAGAGGACCAGAGAACAGTGGGCCCAGAGGACCAGAGGAAACAGTGGGAATAGAGGACCAGAGGACCAGAGGACCAGTGGGTACAGAGGACCAGAGGAACAGTGGGAACAGAGGACCAGAGGACCAGTGGGTACAAAGGACCAGAGGAACATTCGGTACAGAGGACCAGAGGACCAGTGGGTACAAAGGACCAGAGGACCAGTGGGTACAAAGGACCAGAGGACCAGTGGGTACAGAAGACCAGAGGAACACTGAGAACAGAGGACCAGTGGGAACAGAGGACCAGAGGAACAGTGGGAACAAAGGACCAGAGGAACAGTGGGAACTGAGGACCAGTGGGTACAGAGGACCAGACAACAAGTGGGTACAGAGGACCAGAGGAACAGTGGGAACAGAGGACCAGAGGAACAGTGGGAACAAAGGACCAGAGGAACGGTGGGAACTGAGGACCAGTGGGTACAGAGGACCAGAGGGTACAGAGAATCAGAGGAACAGTGGGAACAGAGGACCAATGAGTACAGAGGACCAGACGACCAGTGGGTACAGAGGACCAGAGGAACACTGGGAACAAAAGACCAGAGGACCAGTGGGTACAGTGGACCAGACAACAAGTGGGTACTGAGGACCAGAGGAACAGTGGGAACAGAGGACCAGAGGAACAGTGGGAACAAAGGACCAGAGGAACAGTGGGAACAGAGGACCAGAGGAAGGGTAGGAACAGAGGACCAGTAGGAACAGAGGACCAGAGAAACAGTGGGAACAGAGGACCAGAGGACCAGTGGGTACAGAGGACCAGAGGAACAGGAGAACAGTGGAACAGAGGACCAGAGGACCAGAGGACCAGAGGACCAGAGGACCAGAGGAACAGTGGGAACGGAGGACCAGTGGGTACAGAGGACCAGAGGGTACAGAGGATCAGAGGAACAGTGGGAACAGAGGACCAGCGGAACAGTAGTAACAGAAGACCAGTGGTAACAGAGGCTCAGAGGAACAGTGGGAACAGAGGACCAGAGTAACAGTTGCAACAGAGGACCAGAGGAATAGTGGGCACAGAGGACCAGTGGGTACAGAGGACCAGTGGGTACAAAGGACCGGAGGAACAGTGGGATCAGAGGACCAGTGGGTACAGAGGACCAGAGAAAAAGTGGGAACAGAGGACATGAAGTCACCAGGTGGGACAGTGCCAGAAGACACCCAAAATTGTTAAAATCCTATGGCTACATTTAAAGTTTCTCATATAAGGTAGCGAATCATTTTCCAACTCTGAACCTTGTGTTTCTGTACTGTCAGAATATTTTTTTTTTTTTTCCTTTCAGTCACAAGTACAAAAGGCTGAGTGTAGGTGTAGGGCAAAATTTTTTCCCTTTGCAAAATGTGGAAAATATTAAGCTCCTCTAGTTACCGCATCACATTCCCCTAAAGCTTAAGTGTTGAAGTTTTTTCAGACTTGTTGTAAAATATGTTTTATTATATAATCAATAAGGATGCTACAAACTGCCACCTTTGTCTCAGTCAAAGCATCTTAGCCATACCTTTTCCACTTAACAAGAAATTTATTTGACCACAAACAAAACTATTCATCATTACTAACCAAATAATATAATAATCATAAACTTTCTCTTTTTTACAACAAAATCCTTAACCAGAACTTAAACCATACTTTTCTCCATGAATATTTCAAATTCACACACTTTAGAATCGTTACATTGTCCTTTATCTATATCAGCTGGTAACTTCTTATAGAACGACCACTTTATGACACTCATCTCTATTGTTTGAATGTGCCATTGCAATCTGTAGCCAGGATTTCTCTGAGAGAATTCAAAGCTACGACAGGAGCCTATAAGTTCTCAGTAGAAATTTTTGTCTAAGGTAGCAGAGGGTAATAAATGTTCCCTCTCACAGTAGTATACCTAGTAGGTATTCCATAACCTTATGATTTGACCCTTTCACTCCTCGTGGGAGTAATATGAATGCTCACAACACCAAAGCATTCAAAATTCACACAAATTATCAACTAAGGGATTGAGTTTGATCGGCCACCAAATTCTCAGATCCTAAACTACATGTAAAGAATGGCAAAGCAGTTTTACAATAGACAAAAGCTTTGTGTTCTGTCACTTAAGCCAAATCAATATTATCATCCTCTGGATCAATATGGTGTTCCTGGCAGAGTCGAGCCTTCTGTGTGTGCTTGTCTGGGAATTTGTTAAAAAGTTCCTCTGTACCCTCTGTTCCTCTGGTCCTCTGTACCCACTGGTCCTCTGTGCCCACTATTCCTCTGGTCTCACTGTTCCTCTGGTCCTCTGTACCCACTGTTCCTCTGGTCCTTTGTACCCACTAGTCCTCTGTACCCACTGTTCCACTGGTTCTCTGTACCCACTGTTCCACTGGTTCTCTGTGCCCACTGTTCCTCTAGTCCTTTGTTCCCACTGTTCCACTGGTCCTCTGTGCCCACTGTTCCTCTAGTCCTCTGTACCCACTGTTCCACTGGTCCTCTGTACCCACTGTTCCACTGTTCCTCTGGTCCTCTCTACCCACTGCTCCACTGGTCCTCTGTATCCACTGTTCCTCTGGTCCTTTACGCTCATTGTTCACTGATCCTCTGTTCCCTACTTTTCCACTGTACTACTAATTCTCTGTGCCCTCTGTTCCTCTGGTCCTCTGTGTCCACTGTTCACTGATCCTCTGTACCCACTCACTTACCCTTCTGCTACACCTATCTGTTAATTATTAGTTATTTTAGAACCCGGTATATGAGAGACTACCCGGTATCGCAAATCCCGTACAGGCCTGAATTTTTTTCACTGCTCAAGTAGCGTTCATTACTGCGAAGACTGCTTTCTTATTCAAATGGTTCGATTGTTCAGCTTCTGTTTAAGGTGAGCGCATTTGCTGGGTTTATTTTAGTCACAATCGTCTTTACCCTTCGTAACCCTCCGTTTCGCTTTGTATCGCTTCGGTTTGCTTAGAAAGGATTTAAAAGATATGGTACGTGAAAGACGTTTGTGACTACATGTACCGTGATCTGTGTTGTCATGTTTTGTTTAATGCTTCGCTACACACGATAATATATTCTGTGTTTGATGTTATACTCCCGTTTTTGCTAATTACATGATAGCCAGTGGACTAGAACGGGCGGGCTTTCAGTGAACTTCTGCTCGCTTTATTGAAACATTAACGGTCGCTTTTTAAAAACTTGACAGAGGATCTCTTCTGCTGAGAGAAGGTAAGTTTAGTGTCTCAACCCTCCTTACTTCCGAGACTTTCGAAGTTTGAAAAAGGAAAATTTAACTGTAAACATGAGCATTCGAAATAATTGGAGCGTTGAGAAGATTCACGAAGCATTTGATTGAAAGCTGTGTACTTAAAGTTGGACATAGAATCTACAAGATTTTTAGCACGATTTAAGAATTGATTGTCTGAAAAGTGCGCTTATTCTCTGAAATTACATTTTTGCAAAGCGAGACTTGTATTGCGGGGGAATTTCAACTCACAGTCAACTACCCTGAACATTATACTAATTCATGCAGACGAGTGGCTTAAGTTGAAATTCCATTATTTCAAACAAGGAGTGTTATTGAAATTGGAAAAAGGTAAAGAAAAGTTGTAGCATAAAATTGTTTTACTTAGAAAGGCATTTGACACAGAAGGTTACTCCGTCTTGTAACATTAATTACAGCAACCGCAATAGGGGTTTTTGATTACCAATTTTCTTCTAAACTAAGTAATCGTGTGCAGCTAACGAAAATTGATTCTTGGGTCACAAGTATGGAAAGAAAAATTTCGCTGTAATTCGCTCATCAATATTTATCTTCTTGTCAGTAAAGTATAAAACAGTGCTTAAGGGTGAGTTAGCCAATTAGTGGTCGCTATATAAAACAACCCTTCCTAATTTACTGCTTCTTTATTCAGTTGTGTTTTGGCTATGCCGATATGTCTGTTTGCATCCCATACCTAAATACTACATACTCACTTAAGTTGCTTAGGTGACCCAGTGAATAAGTGTTTTGAGCTTATTATCATTATTTAAAAAGTATGTCGTCTTTATTGCTGGCGGGGTAAAACGACTGCCGAATTCAGTTCACGAAGCAAATGATTCACGCAGAGTCGGCGCACATCACAAGAAAATGTATAACGGTAAGGAAATGTGGATCCAGTGGGTTTGATGTGAAAAATTTCCCGAAGATGCTGTATCCTTCGCTTTTCATGACACCTAAACATCTGTTTTAAATCGGTTATGAAATCATAAAGTGCGAAATATTTAAGGATCCTCTGGGGATAAGTTTATTTAAGATCACCCAACTGAATCCGCTTGTAGAAGTTCTACACTGAAAATATTGCATCACGAAATGCCAATCAGAAACACACAGTGTTGTCGTATTCATTTCCTTCATTTGTCATAAACTGATAGCAAATCAACCTGTAAGCAACGTTGATTTTCTTTAGTAGATTGGATATACAAATAATAAAGAAAATTTACAATTTAAGATACAGTGAAAGTGCTCGCAAAAATTCCCTTTTCTAATACCCCAAAATAGGAGAACCTGTTTTACTAAGCAACATCAAGAAGGTTTTTACATGTGCGTTACAGTTAAATAATGATAAGCATTTTAAACAAAGGGTTTGAAAATGAGATGGCAAATTTATATTATATTAATATAAAATGAATATGAATACTATAGATTTAGAACCGAAGTCAAACCTTTTAAGCTTTTCTGGTAATCTTTATCTATATCTCCTTTATGGAAATTATTGAAAAACTTCATCAAGAAGCTTCTTAAATGAAAGCTAAGTTTTTCGTTTGTCTTTTCGTTTGTCTCACGTTTCGACTGCCTACTGCTAGTCTTCTTCAGGCGATGAGGTCGACTGGTCATGCGTGATCTTATAAAGCATGATGCTCTGCTGTGATTAGTTGTTTTTTCAACAGCTCTGATTGGTGCATTTCGATCCTTGCTGTTCACTCAGTGATTTGCTCCCTCGGCGGTCCGCTGTCGCACGGCTCTCCTGTTTTTGTTTTGTTTTTTTTTATCGTGGGCATCCACGCTTCTGGAATTTCTATTCCACTATCCCTGTTGATGTTGTTAGGGTGAAGTCTTATATGAATTGCCTCTTTGACCCTGTGCGTGTAGTAATAAGGGTCACGATCAATAGACTTTACTTCGTTCCAGAGTGGCTTGTGCCAGGTGTTGTACGGGCGAGTCGAATGTCTCGGTCGTGCTCCTTAATTATGTCTTGCATAAGTCTTCCAGTCTCTCCGATGTAAACCTTGCCGCACTCAATCAATCAATCAATCAATAAACTTTATTTACCCTCGAATTTACAGTGCAGCACTTGGGTGCTAATCTCTTCGAGCAACTTCATTAATAAATAATTATAATAAAAAGATTAATTCTATAACAAATAAGATAACTAACTAGCTAGACAACTAACTAGAAATCATCTTGATGTAGAAAGGTTTGCAGTTCCTGCCCTTTTAAGTAAATTATTGTACCCAGTAGATAACAGTCGTCGAAAAGAAGTAAAATCAGAAATAGGGCGGTGATAGTCAGGAAGAGAATTCCAAGATGTTGCAGCCAAATAACTAAAGGAATTGACACCATAAGAAGTGGTCAGTGGTTTAGGCAAACAGAGTATATTATGTCCTCTTAAAAAATAGGTGCTAGAGCGCAAGCGAAACATATCTTTTAAATATCTTGGATAATCAGAAAAATGAAGACATTTAAAAATAGTAAGAATCATGTTTTGTAAACGCTTGTCCTTAAGGTTTATAGTTCCTGCCCTTTTAAGTAAATTATTGTATTCAGAGTTAAATCCTTGGAAAGAAATCGAAGAATACGTTTGTTTAAAAGATCCAATTTATCAGAATCTTGTTTACTAGAGAAATGCCACACCATAGAACAATAATAAAAGTGAGGAAGTGTAAATGCCTCATAAAGACGTAGCATGGTTTCAGAAGACATCAGTTTGCCGAACCTTGTCATAACGCTAAACTGATTGTTTACCTTTTTACATATAGAGGACACATGTTGCTTAAACGTAAGATCTTTATCAATTGTAACGCCAAAAAGTTCCAGAGTCATTTACTGAGAAATTAAACTGATGATCAGTTTTTCCTAGTATCATCCCTTAGTGTTTGCTGGGATTTGCTATAATTCCATTGACCTCATACCAGGCATTTGCTGAGCTTACCTCACGCGAGATACGCCTTTCCAAAGATACCGGATCCGTATCGGCAGTGTAGAGTTGACCATCATCTGCATACATATTTAATTGTAAAGTTTTAATTTTTAGGAATAAATCATTTATAAAAATGTTTTTAAAAAAATGGTATAAGAACACTGCCTTGAGGTACTCCTCGCCTGACTTCCTGCCAATCAGAGCTTGTATCACCTACTTCCACCCGTTGCATCCTACCATGTAAGTAATCTTTAAGAAGCATACAACTTCTACTGTTGACACCATAAGCCTTCAGCTTAGCCAGCAAAAGTCCATGCGGTATGGTGTCAAAAGCCTTAGATAAATCCATTGATATCACTGCAACAATTTGTTTGTTATCCAGACTACGCTTCCAATCTTCTGTTAACCTCATTAACGCGGATTTTCGCAGCTATAGTGTCTCCTATACGCTGAGATGTACTCAGACAATAGTTCAGTGTAGAACTGGTCTAATTGAGAAGCAAGAAGTTTCTCAAAAACATTATTTAGGGCCGGTAAAACAGTAACTGGTCGATAATTTTCTTTACTCAAATTCATTATTTTTCTTGAAAAGAGGTGTTACCTGCCCCATTCTCCATCGAGAAGGATATTTACATTGTTTGATCGATTCATTCATCAACTCTGCTAGTGGACCAGATATCACAGAAGCGGATTCCTTAAGAAGCCGCGGAGTTATGGTGTCGTGGCCGCAGGCCTTGCGTGCGTTGATGTTTAGTAGTAGTTTTTCAGACTGGTTCTTATTGGTGTATTTAAAATTAAAATTATGTATGGCGTTCTTTCTTCTGTTTTCCTCCGCAGTTGCTCGAATGCTGGGATGTGTACTGAATTCGTGTCCAAAGTTATGTTCTTTAGGTACAGGGAATCACAGCGAAATACCACACCCTTTTATTTATTCGCCAAACAATAAAACCACTAAAAAGTGAGACATCCAGGAAGATCGTGTTCGGAGCTCGAAAGGGGGAGATTCACCTTCTTGATTACATTCAAAAGCAGATTATTAGGATTTTACACTGAATCTAAATCATTCCCCCCCCCCTTTTCGTTTACTCTTTATTTCATTGGACACGTTTGTATTGAGAAAATAAAAGGCAAGCAGACGCGCACATCTAGGCTTTCCTGTACACAGGCTCACTCAATCAATTATGTTGTCTTCATTTTGTTTTTTTCGTTGTTTCTTTTGTTTTTTTCCCTGACGGACTGATATAAATATATATGATATATGCGCTTAAAAACACGCAAGCCGCGCATATATTCATAGCTGGTTCAAAATTTCATCGCCAGCATCAAATAATTTTTAAATTTCAATTTGGAATCAGAACACCTCTCCCTTACTTGATGTATTTCAGTAAAGCTTAGCTCTTTCAAACTTGCCCTCTGTTTTCAAGATTACCTTAACACAGGAAATAACGCAAGGCTACGCTTTGACCCTAACCGATTAGTTGGAAAGCCTTTGTTATAGGCTAATTTTAACTCAACCAAAGGTTACAAAGGCAAATTGTGTGACACGCATCATAGCTTGAGAAAAACACTCAACTTTTCACCGCCTCTTTTATTATCAGCAGACACCTCGATAATGAGATACCGTGTAATTATGCATGAATATTGAAAAACATTTATAAATGATAGATGTGGAAGGCAACAGAAAATCTCATAAATTTGAATGTCGTAGGAAATTTCCTTTCCTTCCCTAGTCAAGCGAGGAAATTAAAGCAAGCGAAAAAGTAAGAGAACTTCCATCCCTTCCATCCCTCTCTTTTCCTCTTGTCGCTGGAAGTCTGTAACTGGTGAAGTACAAAAAGGATTAATATTGAATAAAAAATACACACTCTCGCACTAATGTATCGAAAGTAACTGTTCTATGAAACATTTTTTTTTGTATTTTGACAGCGATGAACAGCTGCTCCAAAGTGTGTGACAACTTAACACGTATAAAGCCTACAGAAGACTGGCTATCGGAGAGCCGCCTTAAAAGATGCCTTACAATCTTAGATCTCACTTTTTTAGGTGTGGGCTGTGTGTTAGGTGCTGGCCTGTACGTGGTCACAGGGGAATTAGCTCGTGACATCGCTGGGCCTGCTGTTATTATTTCATTTTTCATCGCTGCTGTTGCTGCCGCTTTGTCTGGGATTTGTTACGCGGAGTTTGGATGCCGTATTCCCAAGGCCGGCTCCGCATACATGTACTCGTATGCGACTGTTGGAGAGTTTTGGGCGTTCGTTGTCGGTTGGAACATGATTCTAGAATATGTCATCGCTGCTGCAAGCCTGGCGCGCGCCTGCAGCGAGTATATCAACTCATTTGCTCAGGGTTATATATTCAAGTTCTTTATGAACGATATAGCCACATGGAATGTTTCTGGCCTCGGAAGCTTTCCTGACCTCTTGGCATTCACATTGGTCTTTGTGGCTTCTTTTATTGTCTCTTTGGGAGCACAAAAATCATCTCTTGTGAATAAAATCGTAACCTTCGTAAACTTAGCCGTCATCTTGTTCATTATCGTTATTGGATTTTACTTCGCCGATGGGGAGAACTGGAAACCAAAATTTGCCCCCTACGGGTTTCGAGGTATCTTAGCAGCTGGGGCAAGCTGCTTTTTCGCCTTCGTTGGATTTGACGTCATAGGATCGGCGGGAGAAGAAGCTATCAATCCCAAGCATTCGTTACCCTTCTCTACCATTCTTACTCTTGCGATAAGTTTCTTGGCGTATTTTGGAGTCGCAACGGTGCTTACATTAATGATACCTTATCAAAAACTGAGCCCCTTTGCTCCTCTGGCTGAGGTTTTTGTTCAACGTGGGTTGAGCAGCGCCAAATACGTCGTGGCAATAGGTGGGCTTTGTGCAACAATGAGCACCCTGGTGGCCAACTCATTCGCAGGCCCACGTATTGCATACTCCATGGCGTCTGACGGATTGTTATTCAACTGGTTTGCGCATGTGAACGAGAAGACAAAGGTTCCAGTTCGTGCGGTTTTGGTTGAAGGAAGTTTAGCTGCAATCCTTGCTTTGCTTCTTGACGTAAAGCAACTGGTAAGTTTCTTAACTGGAATTAATTTGTTTAAATTTTAAAACTCAAAGCAAAATCGAGTCTCATGCGAGAGCTGTCTGACACATGGTTCACTTGCGAAGCTGTCGAAGTATCTTATTGTTAACATAACAGGTAACTTAGTAGAGGTGGGCGTATTTCGTAGAATATTCAGTGAACGTTTTACAGCGGAAATAAAATTTTAGACTGAATTTGAATTATTCTCCGCATGGTAACTCTTTTTAGCATTTAGCAACGACAAAATTTCTCTTTGACGCCAACTGTAGCTCAGAACTGAAACCTTAAAAAAAGGAAACGTAAAAAAACACGGTTTCCATTTGAACGCGTTGTGGTTAAGGACTCCATAGAGAACGTTCAACATTCACTGAGAAAAATGTTGAGGGTATTTTTAATTCTTAAAACATCATACTGTATCATATCACTGGCATCGTTCATAAGCAATCTGAAGCGAATCCTGTGTTCTGATTGGCAACATGGGCCCATCTTGCCCGCTTAGGATTACCTGCTTTGATCGTCGCGTGGAGCAGACTTACAAAATTCGTAATTTTTGGACAATATCGGCGATAGTGTCGCAAAAAGCAGCAGAAGACAATCAAACCAAAGAAAACACAAACGACTTTTGTGGGTTTATTGTGCTATAAACACAGTTAGCTTTCTTTCCGGCTCTTATTATTGATTCTTTTATTAAAATGAAGCGAAATCTTTTTGCTTTATCTTTATAATAAATCCTTTGTTGACCAAGCTTGTTCGGTCAGGATGGCTGGATATTAGCCAAGTTCCTCTTTTGTGTTTTCATACACTCGATTTCGTCTCGGTCCATGAAAACGCAAAAAAACAAAGAACTCGGCCAATATCCAGCCATCTCACCTCACTCTTAGTATGTATTTTTCACATGTATTTTCAGGTGGAATTGTTGTCTATTGGTACCTTAATTTCGTACACCATAGTAGCTGTTGCTGTGTTGGTGACGCGTTACACTCCTGGAGTACAAACCGTCAAATATGACGACGACAGAACCAAAGAAAGCACCCGAAAATGGCTTCAGTCGGTCTGCTGCCGTCCTGGCGAGACTGAGGACAAAGATGGTGCTAGTCACGAGGTTACCTACCAACGAGTCGAAAGCAACGATGAGGAGTCGTCAAATGTAACAACAGAACCAGACAGTACGACAAGCTTCCATGCACGTGTTGGTGCATTCTTGTTGACTGTATCCATAATGGCCCTAAATATCTGCCTTACTCAGACACAGTCATATCTGAGCTCGGGGGAGGTCTGGGCAATCATTCTTTCCTGTATCTTCGGTTTAATGATCGTCTCATCTTTGACGTTGATCATCAGGCAGCCCAGAAATTCTGCCACATTCCCGTTCATGGTTCCAGGAGTCCCGTTCATTCCTGCCCTTACGATATTTGTCAATACTTTGCTTTTGGTGACGCTGAATCATTGGACGTATATCAGGTTTAGCATTTGGATGTCTCTAGGTAAGTAACTGAAAATTGGTATGAAATTTATAGATGTTAGCTTCGAGGACTGGGTCGAGTAGTGGATGAGGCAACCTCTTCCCCAGGGCGCCTTTTCTCTGGCATAGCACTCTGGCATAAATTTTGCAAGTTGAAAGTTGAGTTTCTTGATCTGTCGACCAACTTCTCTTTTCTTTTATTTCCGGATTAGTTTCCTGTTTTTCTTGGCATGTATGGGTAATTATTGCAAACGTTCCAGTGTAAAAATTTGTTATCGTTCATTCCAGGTTTATTGGTGTACTTTTTCTACGGTTACAGTCACAGTTTGGAAGCCGGTAGACCGTCTGAGAAAACAGAGTCTCAGTTCATTCTGACCCAGACTCCAGACTTTGGTCAAGAACTTGAAGAATATGTATTACCACATAATCCCCAGGGAATCCCGTAAATATTGCAATTCTAAACTAATTTTGTGGCCAGAAAGTACTTATATGGAAGTGTTGAATGATTAGGAGGATCAGTTCATACAGGAAACAATCCCTTTGAAATCGGCACGGCCATCGTAGAACTAGAAATCTCGGCGTGTATATTTTCCCTGTATTGAGAGGCGTTGTCATAACGTGCTGAACTCCAGTGGATCGAGATCTGCTGGCCGGATTTTTAATCGCGTTCTTCTGCAAGACTGTACTGAAATATATACTCTCTCTACCTAAGATTATAAATTAGCACTGGTAAATTTTCAGGGAGGCTTGACGAAATCCCGACGAAGAGGGGAGGGGAGGGGAGGGGGGGAACAATTCAACAAATAGATTTACTAAGAACAAAAACATGGCGCACGAGGCTCAGCCTCAGTATGCCACTGATGTTTCTTACCACATTTTGAAGTCTGCTGTGATCCATTCCTGAACAGACCCACGCAGGCAACATATGGAAACTATTTGTTTTATATAAGAAAAGGGCGAAATTTGGTTAATGGTGACGCTATCTATGCGTCTGTCCTTTAATAGATCATAAATAAGAACCAATAAAAATACTACTGAAATTAGGATCAGCTGCAACAGGATGGACCAAATGACTTGCGCACTGGGAAGATGGCCTTGTAACACTTTTATACGAACCATAAGACTGGGCAGACTTAAAAATTATAAATTGGCGTAAAATTTATTGTTCCACTAAAGACAAACGGTTGCGTATGAACAAGCTCTAAAGAAAGCCGTAAGAAACCGCTACAGCGTGACACGCGTGTATCGTGTGGCATCCTACGTTTTGCGCGCGTGACAATAATAACCAAAAATAGAAAATAGCACCTTCCGACTCATCTAAAATTGCGAATATTATTAGTAGATATTTGTAATCTCTTCAAACAAGGACCACTTGATAAATATTGAAAGGGTTTCGCTGGGTAGGTCAAAGAACCAACTGTTATGCTATTCGTGTCCAAATTCTGAACAAAAAAACAATAAGAACTAATAATTAAAGCGGCCAATCAGTGAAAATTCTCTATATACAGCATAAGTTCCTCGTAGGGCTATTTTTGTATCTCGCCACTGAGAAGAATACGCTGATCATGGCAAAATGTCCGCGAAAAGTACCGTATTCGCTGAGCCGAGATAGAAACCTGTCGCATTGAGGGCCAGAGGAGGGGATGAGGAGTTACTTTTGCAACGCCCCTGATGGCTATGACTGTGAAATATTGCTTCAAGAGAGTCCCCACATGATCTCTTAAATTTCTTATAATGTGCACATGAATTGATCTCTCGTTTGATATTCCTTTTCCCTGGAGACCACAATCTTTTTAAATCAGATATCCGACTCAAATCATCAATAACAAGTCATGTGAGATTCCTTTCAGACTCGCTTATCTGTACACCTGTGTTAAAATATACGGTTTGCCTCAAATACAACCCATTTTTTACGTGTTAGTTTACAGCATACAGCACTTAGAAGATCACGCATTCCAGATCACATCGTGCGTTTTCATGGTAACGCACTCCTTTAATAATAGCTTGATAAACGAATTGATTCTTTGCGTGCCTCGTACTTCATGCCAAGTGTGAACTTGAAGTCTTTCATGGAAAACAGCGTGTGATATTTGATGGTAACTTAAATTAGAATCTCTTGATATTATGGCTAACCTTGTGTTTTTTTGCGTCCACAACTGTCTCTGAAACATACTGATTTGTTTCTTTATAGGGTAACAAGGATAATTTTTTTTTTCCGTAACTGATAGGTTTTGCATAACTGTGTGTGACTAAAGTACAGAAGAGAAATGTTGAATTGAGGACGATTTCCTGATAAAAAATTACGTGAAAGGTTGAACTATATTGGTTATCCACGGAATTTAAAACCGTAAAAAAATACGATGTTGTTATTGTCACGCGCGGGTGCAATTGACTTTGAGTCCAGTTGGTTTTTTTTCTTCATCGTAAGGGAATATTCATCAGTCTACATTGTTCATAATATAAAACGTATTTTTTAAAGACTGAAATAAATTTTTCTTTCTTTTTTTATGAAACTGTCTTTTTTAATTTTGGCGCATTGTCAGCTTTCTTCGAAGACTCCAATGCGTCTAGAACATCAAAGGGGAACAGCTGTAAGCCTTTACGGACAATCTCCCCCAAAAAGAGCAGATTCTATTTTTTTATTTCTTCTCTTTCCGCCAAATCGCACCATGCTTAAGATTCTGCTCCCACACCGAGGGTTAATTTTAAAAGATCCTCGATATTTATCCCTTCCTATTATCTGCAGAACCAAGATATCTCAAAGCAAAAAAAAAAAACTCAAAGAAAAATGTTCTTTGACCACACTCTTACAGGCTCTTACTCGGATAAAATCCCGGTTATGACAGCATACCTTTTTGGGAGCGTGCGAAAAAAGCTTTAATTCTGTGACCATGTTGTCGTCTAAAATAAAAATTCAACGGTTCGCAGAAATACAAAGAAGACAATTCTTATCGAAATATGTCGGGTCTAGATTTACTTTCCGGCTCCAGGAGCTTCTGTTGTCTCTAAATTAGAGAGATATTAAGCAGCGAAATAAATTTTTGATGAGAATATCAATTTTAAAATATGAGAAGTAACTGATGCTTCCTCGGTATAATAAAAAGTTGAATAGTTCTAATGGATATTACCAATTCAAAACAAGTCACCAGTACGGTTGGTAATTAGGAAAGCTAATTTGAATTTCAGAATTTTTTATTTGCACTCTCGCCCGCGGCGATTATAACCGTTTTAAGATTTGATAAACAGAAACCTTCCATCGTCCCTCGGTTTAAGTTTGTTTTAGCCGTGAAAAATAAAAATAAATCTTAGTTTTGGTTTGATTTGAAATTTTTGTGAAAATTCAAGTTGTCCGATTGTAGAAATTAGCTTTGTTAAAAAAAATGAACGCCTTAAGGAAAATGGTCGCGTGGGATGGGACAACATAAAGATTGAGTCCCAAGCGGCATTGGAGATTATTTAAGGGCAGGAAATAAAGAGGGAAAAACCAAGTTCATCTCAAGGTCTTGGCCTTAATCAATTTCAACGCATCGGAGAACGAAGATGCAAATTTTTTTGGTTGTCAAAAGCGGTTTACAACTCCTCAAACAATAGATCAAAGACCATCTGCTATTATACGTCACACAGTGGCTGTCATGCAAATATACGTCAACAATCCGGAATATATCGTCTGTCAATTAAAATTCTGATTCGATTTTCTAATTTCACAGTTTTGAGTAGCCAAGCGAAAGTGTTCACATTGAATCGAATTTTGTCCAGTTTAAAGGTTTCGTTTCATTCCCGCGAATCGTCAAGAGGAGAGTGATCTATATCTGAGGGAGCGAATTTAATTATGACAGTCATTTAGAGACGTTTTAAAGCGAAGGGAGGTTTCAAAACCTTCATCAATTAGCCATATTGAAGACGGAAAACCCGCTGGGAGGAAGAGTTTTACACCGTTGAAAGCTATGAGTTTTATACGGTTTCTTCGTCTTCTCACCCGAAGAAAAGTTATCGACAATGATCTATCTAATTCTCAGCTTCGCCGATGTCTTGATGTCTTCGATTTAACTTCAATTGGGGTCGGTGCGACGGTGGGAGCGGGTCTGTATGTAGTCACTGGACAGATCGCCAGAGATGTCGCCGGACCAGCCATCGTGTTGTCGTTCTTCATTGCCGCTGTTGCCGCTTTCCTTTCGGGGATTTGTTACGCGGAATTTGGATGCCGTGTCGTCAAGGCAGGGTCTGCCTATGTGTACACCTACTCTTCTTTAGGTGAGATATGGGCATTTATCATCGGCTGGAACATGATTCTAGAATATGTGATCGGTACAGCTTCGCTCGGCCGCGCCAGCAGCGAATACATCGACTCCATTGCCGGCGGAGCTATTCGAAAATTCTTTATCGAAAACATTGGGGCGTTTAATGTATCGGGCTTGGGATCGTACCCGGATTTTCTGGCTTTTATTCTTGTTCTCTTGGTGTCCATGATCGTTGCCAGCGGAGCCAAGCACTCGGCCGTATTCAACAAATGCGTGACCACAGTTAACATGCTGGTAATACTCTTCGTGCTGGCTGTCGGCTTGTTCCATGTCAACCCTTCCAATTGGGCCGGCAGACAACAGTTCCTTCCATACGGAGTGTCCGGAGTCCTGGCCGGTGCTGCGAGCTGTTTTTACTGCTTCGTCGGCTTTGATGTGATAGCAACAGCCAGTGAAGAGACCATTAATCCCAAGCGAGCCATCCCTCTCTCTATCATGTTGTGCCTTGTTATCAGCTTTCTTGCTTACTTTGGGGTTGCGTCCGTTCTGACACTGATGGTGTCCTATGACAAGCTCGACAAATTCGCTCCCTTACCAGAGGCTTTCAAAGCAACTGGTATCCCCGCAGCCAAGTATGTTATTGCCGTCGGAGGGCTGTGTGCGTTAGCAGGTTCGCTGATGAGCGGCATCTTCGCCGTCCCAAGGATCATGTACTCCATGGCAAGCGATGGTCTCCTTTTCAAGTTCTTTGCCAGGATCTACGAGCGAACTAATGTTCCTCTGATCTCTATCACCTTCGCAGGGGTACTTTCAGCCCTACTGGCCCTACTGCTAGACCTAAAACAACTAGTTGAGATGTTGTCAATTGGTACCTTACTCGCCTACACCTTGGTCTCTATCTCTGTCCTTGTGTTGAGGTTCCAGCCTGGCGTCGAAGATGTCAATTATGACGAAGATACCCCGAGTTCTGTGCGAAGCTACAAAGTCATCTGTTGCCAAAAGATGCTGCCGGAATCGAAAGGTGCCGAGTACAAGCCTTTGGAAAGCGTGGCGGAGGACAAGAACCAAGAAAATAAAGCTTCGGAAGAACCATCCGCATCAACAAGTCATATTGCCAACGCCGCTATCTCTCTTCAGGTCGTGGGTCTCGCTGGTTTCTGTGCGCTGCTGATAGCAGGATGGGGAGATTTAGGCGACGGCGAGGCATGGGCTGTATTCACAGCTGTTTTCCTTGGAATTCTCATAATATTTGGATTTGTAGTGATGCAGCTTCAACCTAAAAACAGAGCGAGATTCCCTTTCAAGGTTCCCTGTATACCGTGGCTTCCCATTGCCAGCGTTGTGGTAAATCTGTTCCTGCTACTCAAATTGTCCGTTTGGACATGGGTACGATTCAGTGTTTGGATGATTTTAGGTAAGCTCAACTCTTTTATGTTCTCTTTTCAAACCAAAGGGGTGTTCTTTAAAATTGATATATTGGTACTTGAATGTTCTTTTCCCCGTTTGACCCTCAGAAAGTATGGTTTCTATTTTCCCATTTTACATATTCTTTCGTCTCCCAGTCCGTAGAATTGAAGTTCATTCCGTATTTCTACAGCGACCATTATCTAAAATATGAAGTGCCGGTAAGGACTGAAACAAACGTGAAACTTTTTTACCGACCTAATCTAAATTTGGTCAGATGTAATTTTCTTAGATACATGATTTTAAAGTGCTTCGACCCTTAATTTTAGGCCGTTAAGAAGAAATTCAAACGTAGATTTTTAGCGGTTAAAAAGTTGTTTCCGTCATATCTACATTTTGGGAGGCTTTGAAACAAACCGAAGGTTTTTTAGAGGTAAAAGCCAATTACAATTACTTCAAAGGTTTAGCATGCAAATATACGTTGCTTCCACGATAGAACATATCCTAGGCTACACCGCGGGGTTGGAAAGTTTCTAAAATTTCTCTTCATTTCTACATCTAATAGGCGAATTCATATTCAACTCGAAGCTGATAAAAAAACGCGATGGTGGCGCCTTTTATAAATACGAGAACGCGGAAAAAAAACAGTATTAGTAGTCATGGATTTAAAAGCCAGACCTGAAAAAGTATTTTTTTTCTTTCTCATGGAAAAAGTCTATTTATCGATAATTTTTAGGATTTTTATGTTTCAAATGGAGTCTGCTGGCAATGAAGTTCATTTCTAATAATTTTTCCTTTTATATTTCCTCGCGGGATGCATTTGATAACGTCATCCGTTCGGGGTTTATCGCCCTCTTCATTGAAAAGACTCAGAAATTAGCAATTTATATTTCTTCCTGGCTTCTTCGGTATAGAATTGAATTGATAACTTAAATTTTCGCCTCCAGCCTTCTGATTTTTTGTATGATTTCAATAAGTATATGCTCTTTGATATTTATATAGTTTTCAACTGAAATCTACAACAAAAATTATTAATGATATATTTTTTGTTAAAAGAAAAGGCTTCCTGTTTGGCTGATAAAATTTCATCTTTATTCGCGTCATGGAAATTTATTCGATACCAGTGTTCAAACAATTGTTGCCCACCCCCGCGTTTGACGCATTTTCATTGAAAACCTGTCCAAGCTTTTGGCTTCCTCGTCCGTAATGCAATACTGTCGAAAGATTAGCTATTTTAGTCTCAGGTATCTAAATAGTGTTAATTGCATCCTTAAGCACTGCAACTATTAACGCTAGAAGTCGTACCTTTTGGGCATTCCTTCTGTGAACAAAACATATTCTCATCACCGACAAAAGTAATAAAACAGATAATTACACTTTGCCAAATACATTTACATTTTCGAGTCTCGAATTCTTGGGTTTGTTTCAGTTGGTCTGTTTTTTCTTCCGTTTTCGAACGTATTTATCTTCAAATTTAAAAACCTTTATCGCCCTTTCCTGGCGATTTTGCTGCAAAGTGAAATGTGTTCAGTATATTACTGAATTTTTATGGCTGTTAGTAGTTACTTGCATGCAGGTGTTTTACAAAAATGAGATCATCGTGGGTGGTTTACTCGCGTGATTTCGCGTGATCTCGCCTAAGAGAACGTTTGTTTCCGAATTCGATAACAATGCACCAAGATCTCTAAGAGGAGCTATCACTTTAACAAATTCTTGACTGTGAAAGAAGGGCTTGCAGTCTACAGATATCTTTTTTAACCTTCTTAAAGCGAAACCGGAAAAAAACGGCAGATAATTTAGACACCATACATGCTGCGGGGAATAAATAAAGTATCTCCTAACGTCCTTAATCAGTTTTCTTTTTACGAGAGTGCTACAAATCTGTCCATTTGTTCTTCATTTTCGCTGTAGTTAGCAAAGTTCTTTGGAGAGAAGTGTTAAACAATTTTGTACCGTTTAACTCGTGGAAATTATCTCAAAATTATTAGATGATGTTATGATAAAATACAGTTGTTATATAAAAGAAATTTCACCGGACGATAATTTTACGATGTTTGTAGGGCAAAACAGTGGGAAATATACATGGGAAGATGTCGACAAGGGTGTCGCTAAGAAATTTTTAGTATTTTTTTTGCGACAAGAAAACATACATTTATCGCTGCCGCCTCTTTAGTTATATGTCACGCAATGTTCCTGTAAGACGACGGTCGTGGAGTCCACTTGATCTCCAAAAGATAAATAGCATAGAAGACAAACGGTATGAGAAAAATGAACTAACCTGGGACGAGCGATGCCTAGAATGGAGAAGATTCAAACGGAACGTAAAGACAAAATTTAAAGTTTCGTCAAAATTTACGTACTGTAACGAAACTCTGACAGTATCAAACACAAAGACCCCGTCATAGTTTGTGTTTAAATATCTTTTTTGGGCTTGTTGGACAATAGAAAACAACGTAAGTTTAGGGCATTTCTATTTCATGTCGGTCTTTCCTTACATCTTTCACTTTTCTTCGCGTAGGATTTGTTATTTACTTTGGCTATGGAATAAGGAACAGCGCCGAAGGAAATCCGAAGCAAGACACAAACGACAACGATTTTATCCTTCAAGGAACACCAGATGTGAAACAAGATGTACACCAAGTTCAGCCCAGTCGCGAAACCGATGACAAAGAACCTTTAGCAGCAAGCTTCAGTGATCCTTCCTAGAACTTGAATGTCTCGGAACTGTCCTTCGTAGCTGGTTTGTTAATGTCACGCAACGATGTCACGAAATCAGGCACCCAACATCGTTACGTGACATTTCTCTAGAGGGCTGCAACGGAAACTATTCATTTGGTTAAAAAATTTGAATCATGGGTTAAAATATAATTATTTTATGAACATATTATCAGTTTTTCAGAAACTTGTGCGTTTTGGCAGACTTGTCGTTGTCCAAAATGTTCTCAAGATTAATTAATTTTTCGAATAAATAATTTTTCTTTGTTCTGTCGATAATATATATGGCCACTCCTCCTTGACGCAATATCCATGTAATTTTTTCGCCTAAGTGTGGATGTTGGCTAATGTTTAAGATTTAATTCATGTTGTAAATATCAACAAATGGCAATAATTGTTCTAGAACACATAATATGCTCGCTGACTGGGAGAAATACTGTCGTAAAATGAAACGAAAGTTTGTTTCACAAAATGTTATTAATTTTGAGCGAATATGCCTTCAGGGTACTGAAATCGATAAAATTCTCCTCCAAGATTTAATTTGTATTATATTTTTGTTCCTGTAAACAGTGGCAGAGACCAAAGAGTTTAATAATATTTATTTTTAAATTCAAGAAAAAAGATATGGAGCATGAAAAATTCTATTTGGCTAGCCGTAGTTTCCGTTGAGAAACTACCATTTTACAGACTTTTGAATGGTTGAGAGTATTCGTTGTATGCTTGCAGAAAAGGTGCCATTTTTTAAGGGTTGTTGGAGGGGAGGGGGGGGTATAGAGGCGTGCGAGAAGAGCACGAGGCGGAGTCACACGCACGCGCAGGTAGATGGTCGCGCGAAAAAGCCTTTCCTCGCCTTCGCCTTGTGATTGCCTTCGCTCGCCTGATAATCACAAAACGAAACGAGACCTTTTCTACAAGCTACAGTAGCATAAATTTCTGCCAATGTGAACAGTTTTCATACTGTTTTTCCTTTGATATTATTTACCACATATGCGTGACATTTTGTTGTGAAAGTCATCTTTCCTTATAGTAAAGTTTGAATTTGGGTCACTCAGTTTGGAAGTATGTCAGTGCATTTTAGGAAACACTTGAGAAATATGGGTTTTAATAAGATACATGAAAAAAACTACTCTGTTCCGATTGGTTAAGATAAATGCAGTTTTCAGGTGACTCATTACAGAAGAGGGTGAATTCAGTGCAAAGAAGTAACAAACCAGACTGAACAATTCCTTGAACTGTTTAGCCGGATTTTGAACTTTTTGCGCCTTAAGGATGTGAAAGAATCATTGTAAATTATTGTTTTGATCGTACGCGGTTATTTTGGCCGAACGCTGTGTTTGAATAAATTATTTTCACATTTGATGCGCGCGCTTTGCTTCTGCGTTATCATGATAAGCTATCTCGTTTTTTTTTCATGTATATCATTAAAACGTAATCGCATGATTTTTCTCGTGCAATTTGGAATAAACAAGCACTTGTAAATTTTTTCAAAGACGGGCCCAACGGGCTCGTGCACTTTGGTTAGTCTTTGAAAAGATTTACTAGTGCTTATTTATTCCAATTTCACTCGAAATCATGTGATTGCCTACACAAAAAAAAAGATTCGTTTGAGGTGTAAAATACCAACACATTTATTTTAGTAAAGGATTTTTGACCACGATTGCGCAAATAAATTGCGCCTTTTGTGCCTCTTAGTACATCATACTTTTTGCTGCCCGATGGTTTAGTACAGAAAAAGTTTATCACCCATGGTGAGCCGCTCAAAGGTTTCAGCTGGCATGGGCTGCATGTACTGGTTCAAAATTAGTTTCACTTATGGGATTATTTTAATTTATCTTCATTAAATTGCTTTTTTGTTCTGCATAGAATCATGAAGCTGGAGAAATGCATCATTTAAAAAAATGGTGACATGTTATATTCTCTCTCACGGCATAAACAACTAAATAAAATAATTTGTGGGTTAGTTAAAAGGAGTTAAATATAACTGATATCTCGTTTTAGAATTCTGTAACGGGTGTTAAATAAAATTACTGGTGCTGATTTTCTTTTGCAATTGATATCGCCTCCTGAGGGACTGTATCTTGTCTCCTCCGAAGTTTAGGTTGAATGTAACCCAGGTCACTCTCTCTAGAGCGCCTTTTTCAGTTAGCCATTCAATACCTGTTCATAACGGTTCCAGAATCTTCCGTCATTCCGCTCGCGCAACCCACGTCACAGCGCTACTGTGACGTCACTATACGCTCTAAACAGCTAAACCTATCCCATTCGGCGATGTTTCAAATTTATCCCTCAGGAGCTTTGCTAACTCATTTGTAATTATTATCGAAAACTGTTTTTCCTGGCCCAGAGAAAACGCAGTGCAAAGGAACAACCACTTCAGCAAGGCAAGTTCGTTATTATTTGGAGGGTAAGATTGTTAGGTTCAGACCTTATACAAATCTTTATAATTCATTGGTTTTGTTTGTTGTAAATGAAAACGGTTCATTCGTGCTAAGAGGAAAAACGCTCCTTGCAAACCTTGGTGTAAATTAATCGTTTCCATCTTACATCTGATTTGATGACAAAAAAGGCTGCTCAGTCTTGACGACATTATGATAACATAAAGGCATCAATGGCAAAGTTTCGATTTTTAACCAAATAATGTACACGAAAAAATTACGCACGCTTGGCTTGCCGAAACCGACTGCATTTTTCATGTTACACAAGTGCAAATTACAAATAGCTGTGATGCGTTCTTCCTGTAACTCATTGACAAGCAGCTACTTGAATCATCATGCAATTTGGTGTAACTAAGCATCTGTAAATGTTTCAAAGACTATTTCGTTACAAGACAATTTGGTTTTACCAACTGAGATGATCTGACGAAAGGTCGACGCTCAAAACGTCAGAATAAGAAACTCTTTAAAAAAAGCCAATTTAAATTATCAACTCCGCTGATAAAACCAAATTTATTACAGACAAGTAATTAATTTTATCAGAATAATACAACCCCATACAGAAAACAAATGCTTTAATTGACATGGTTTGCGTTATTATTGAAAGAATGCTGCATATAAACAAGCAAAGATATCCGCACATGATATCTTTTATAATAGTGTTATGTACAATCGATTGCCTCTTCCATCTGATAAGTCCAATGAAAACAAAAGTAACCGACTTTGTCGTGCTATCTCCGGTGTCTTCCATGGTCACGTCCTTTGTCCCTAGAATTCCGGTAGTCCACGCCATTCCTATCACGATGCCTGTCGTCCCGTTTCTTCTTGTCTCGCCCATGTTCATATTTCATGCGCTGCCTTTTAACGGGACTCCGTGACCGACTTCGACTACGAGAATACGGCGACCTACTTCGCGCCTTCTCCCGTTTGTAACTATTAGCTCCGTCAGTTCTCGCTTTCTTTCGCACGTAGTTACCGTCGTATTTCCGAGGTCGTGATCGTTTTTCATCGTCTCTTCCTCTGGGCGGGCTCCTTCTTCGTTTATTCTTCGCTTTCTTTTTTTCCGGACTTTCGTCGCTGCTCTCTGAGTCACTTCTGCTAATGTTGTCGGGGCTGATCGACAAGCTGTAACTTCTTGATCGGCTTCGACTTCGGCTTGGCGTCGGACTTCTTGACCGGCTCCGAGAGCGGTGATGTTCGGGAGATCTGCTTCGGCGATTTCCCCCGGAAACTGGACTGCAGTGAGAAAAAAAAAACGAAACAAAACAAAAAAAAAACAAGAGATGGAAAAAGATTAGTAAGCATCAATCCAGGCTCTTCTTTGGGAATCACATAAACCATACAAGACAGCTGTTTGTCTAAGCCTTCGCAGTTTACAAGCTTCACTACAATTGCGGACTTAGAAAACATTCGATCGAGTGCCTGCCCCACTTCAGCCTTACTAGAGTAGAGACAAAAGAAGTGTCTATCACGTCCCACTACTCTGTGCAGGTTCTACACAATTACCGTTCTTTGTGGTTGGTTCTTTTTTCTTCTTCTACCCTTGACGAGCTCTTCTTTTTGCCATCCGTGATACTTGGAGCAGATGGCGACACTTTATTAGGTGAAGAAGACTTTGACCCTGAATAAAAGATGAAAGACTCGAGTTTGTCTTTATACAATAAACTCCTGTGTTGTTCACCTGTAAGCCTCGATCAGGTGTAATTAGCTTAGCATTCCTGGCTCATGTTGAATCATATTGAATGTAGAGACGGGAAGTTTTTACCTAAGCCATCTTTAGCTGCGGTGGCTCCGCCTGATGGTGACAGATTAGGAGCAGAGTTGGCTGCCGTGCTCTCTTCTGTTTTACTTTCGCCCTTTTTCAGAGCGATTTTATCACGAATTTCATTAACATTCTTTTGAAGGGTATCAATGTTAGCCTAAAACAAAATAAAACAAAAAGCATGTTCAGTTTTAATCAAAGAGAAAGAACTCGAAAGCTTCATGGTTTGATCAAATAAATAAATGACACTGTCGTGTTAAACAGATCTTGTTCTAATCTTTTATAATAAACTGCCAACTTTCTTGGAAAGTTTTAGTACTAAACACTTCTAATTCACTGCAGAATATATATCGAATATGAAAACAGGATGGCGTGAAGTACAAGTGACACACAAGGGAACAGATACATCAAATGGGGGTAAAAGAAGAAAGAAACTGATTGCAGTATCTTCTCCTCTCATGTGTCGAGAGGAGTTTCAACTTTGGCGTTTCAACAATTCCCTTGATTACACGAGCACAGAAGCATTATGCTAGATCACACACAAAACCCTCAAAACCTGGAACCTCACTCCTCAATGACTTATGTACTTTTATTTTCCTCAAGTATCAGTAAACAACTGTACAAGTCAGCAGGAGTGTAATAAGTACCTACGTTTAAAATGAAATATAGAATGTAAGTGTTAGTACCAACTCAAGCTGCAACTTTACCTTTGGTCGCAGATATAAACTCAAAAGAGTTAAACTTATTTCCTGCAAAAGGAAAAAAAATTGGAAACAAAACATGTCAAGTCAGGTGAATGTTCAAGACCCTTATGGTGTCACTGTGACGAGCAAAAACACTTTCCACATAATTTATTTCCAAAAAACAATTGAAATCAATAAGGGCTAACAAGTACAACCACTTCAAGCTTTTAATTTTCTCTTAGTAAACAGAAACAAGAACAAGAGCAAAACCAAAAAGTACCTCGAGATCTTCTAACTTAGCACCAAATAATTCCCACCAAGGTGGCCTGTTTGGTAAACTTATCTGAAATAGCCAAAACATGTTTTTAGTATTGTAAACCACACATCCAGTAAAGCAACGTTTTTTCCTTCATTACATACCCCCAGCTGTCTTGCCGAAAGGAATATACAGGCACAGCCAATGGTCTCAGGAGGGTACCTTACGAAAACATTTGTTCTAAAACTGTCATTCATAAAATTCCTGTGATGAGAAAAAAGGAGAGATGACATAATGTTAATTACTGCAACTGCTATGTTAAAAGCTTGAAAAAGACAAATATTATAAGAGGAACCTTACTACCGCTTCATGTAAAACCAATAAATAAAGACAATTATGTTGTTAAACAAGGCTCAAAATAATTTCACGGTTAGCACCAGTTAAGTTGTCCAGACAGACCTATTTTTGCTTGGCCACAACTCAATGTGACTGGATAAATATCCTTTAGGTCATATTTAATAGATCCCGCCTCATTTGATAGAAGTATATTTAGCACCCTCTTGTTGTACACGCAGCCTCAAACTCAATGGATGAAAAGTGGTACAGCTGTTCTTAAATCCTGAACTTCCCCCAGAATTAAATTCTTATTTGCATGCGTAAAAAAATACTGGACAAAATGTCCAACCAACAAAGGAGTTAACCGGACAAACCCTATATTTGATTGGACATTGTCCGTTGACTGACCATAATTTTGAGCCCTTTCAAATTTACAAATAAAATTAATCAATAAATCAGATATTTAAATAGTTGCTGTAGACTTTTGTAAAGGTGATAATACTGATTACTGTGTGCCTGCCAACACTTCAACCCCTAAAAGTGATTAACATCTAACTTCTCCCAACAGTACCAACCCTGAAGAAAACATTTGGGTCATGAGAATAAAGGAAATGATTCCAAACAAAAGATCTTGGTTGTTACACAAATTCCCCTGATTAGTGTGATAGGAAATGTATAAAGAACAGTATGGAGAACTTGCATATTGATGTTAGGGTGTCAAAGGTTAAAGTAAACTTAAAAACAATAACAATTATACTCACCAGGCAGACTGAGCAAGGTCTCTCTTTTCTTCACTCTCAAGGATTTGAAGATACATTATTATGATCTAAACATGAAAAATAGCACAATCTAAGCTGATACTTAGGCCAAGAAACTGTAGATTTTATGTAAGTTGTTGTTGCCTGTCATAAAAACACCTAGAACAAGTTCTTCACAGGTTCCACTCCTTTATCCAAAAACTAACTCGTCACACCATAGGAAACAAACAATGAATCCAACTGAATTAATTGTACCAATCATTACTTATGTGTTTTCAATTTTTATTGCTTAGTTTTATATAAGCCACCCTGAAGACAGTTGTGGCACTATAATATGACTAATTTAACAAAGTTGCTTTCTTCTCAGTGGGAGAAGATGGAAATGGACTGACTGTGTTAAACCAAAGCAATGGAAGAGAATGTCATTAATCCTTAAACTCTTATAAGTGACCGAAACAGAATTTCCCCTTGCAATACCAAAACAATATCAAGCAAACAAGTGATGAGAATAAAGAAAAACATAAATAAGGGGATAAGTTGATCCAATGCCAAATTCTCTCAACTGACATCATAAGAACTGTATCAAGGACAGTGTGGAGAATTAGTAACAGGAAGTTGGGAGTAAAAAGGGTTAAACACAGTATCAACAGAGTTGTTGATCACTGCTTGTAAGGTGACTGGTATCAGTACATACCTTGTGAGGATGTTTTACATGAACACAAAACCCCAGTTCCTGAAAATAGGGTGAGTAAAAGTGGTTAATAATTTAATTACATCTTACACAAAATAAAAGGTGTTCTATCTCAGAGCAAAACTAACCTTCAATATCCTTCTTTCAGCTTTGATGACTTGGTTTTTAAGGTTAAAGTAGGTGTTACCCATGTACTCCATGGGTTGAATTGTCCTGAAATATCATTTCAAGTGATATAACATTTAATCTTCCAAGCACAAATTGAAGACTAACATGGCTCCATTGCACTGCAGTGCTAACTCCAATCAGCCTTGAATCTCTCAAGAACCACCTGGAAAGTCAGTGGTAATGCTCTGACAACTACAGAAACACTAAGATTAACAAAAATGCTCCAGTTTAACAGAACCAAGCTTAACACTTTGCTATTTTTCTGTAACTTTACAATAGAATGATAGCATTAAATTAACAAATAAGATCTTGCTTATTGCAAACTATCTTGTGCTACAGTCTAATTTTTAAATATCAAATGCTTTGGGAGTGCTGCTAGAATGCTTGTTTCTAAACATAGCCTGATATGCCACATACCAGTAACATTTAAATACCTGCAAATAAATTTAAGAGGATTTAATTATAACCAGCTAAGCTTATCTTAATGTCACAAAGGTGGGCCATGGTGATAAACTTTCTGTTAATAAGACTCCAACTCAGTTCCCAGATGAAATTTGAAAGATCTTGTTTTCCTCAATTCAGGTGTGGAGCTGAAATTTCCAATATGAACGCAGGTGAAACATGTCCTGACAAGCTCACATGAAGATGGCTGTCCACTGACTGACTGCAGGAAACATTTTCTACTTGCACATATTGTGAAGATGTATAAAGACAACAGCATTTACATCAGCTTTTAATTTTGTAGTTGTCCTCACCCTATAGGAAAAAAAAGAAACCTGGCTTTAGGAATTAAAAAATAGTTCGTAACTAAAGATATCACAATAGTGTCCCTTCAAAGTCAATCTTGGAAGCACAGTTGAACCTGTATTTAGCAGTCACCCATGGGAAATAGCAGGGTTACCATTCACAGGGTGTCAAGTGACAAATGACACTTAGAAAATAGGAAAATAGAAACGACAATGGCTAAACAATAGGAAATAAATAGGAATTCTCACCCCAAAGTGAGGAAAAAATAGGAGGATTTCTTTGAGTTCTATCCTCTTAACACTTCCAACAGCAACTCTGTTCCATAACCCAACACTTTAATATTTTAAAAGGCACCATGGCATACATCCACAATGCATTGCCGTGTAAACAAAAACAAGTGTTACCACCGATGTTACCAAGCACAACTCATCCTACAACAATTACCAGATTCCAAATTTCATTAGATACAAAAAAATCACTTAGAAAGGCTTCAAACTGGTCTTTTTTGACACGAAGTTTCAGTTTTTTGTAGAATTTATCAATTTTATTGGCAATTTTATTTCAAATACTTCAAAATGTTTCTGTGTACCCAGTAAAATCCTAAAAAAAAGAAAAACTTGGAATTTCATGAAAAAAAAAAAGGAGAAAATAGGAAGCAGGCCAAAAAATAAGAAAAAATAGGAACTTGACACCCTGCTCTCAATAAAAGTGACAGCTGAATACAGGTTCCACAAAATAAGGATCAAAAAAGATAAATTTTTTTCCCTAACAGCCATAAGTAGAAAGATAACCTGCAATTGGTTAAGGACATTTAGACTCAAAGACTAATATTGATTTCAGGAGATAGATATGGAATAAATTAGACTTAAGATTGATGTTCAACATAGTTAGGAATCTAAGTTAAAGAGTTTGATGTTCCCACAATTCTACTATATCCACAACATATGTAGGAGGCTGTGAAAATGTAAATAAAGTCATAGGGAACTAGGAGTTAGGAGAGTTGCTACTCATGCAAATAAGAAAGCATCACTTGAGTGCTGTACAAGAGGTAAATAGAGATAGAAATCAGCACAGAGAATATGCATACTGATGGTGGTGTGAGGGGTAAAGGAAGCCTTTACTTATCAAAGTAAGAGAAACATCTCCCCAAATTGGATTATTAGTGTAAAATACAAACAAAAGATTTATGGTGCATGCATCTTTGAAGTGAGAAATGAGGCATTTTAAATCAGGAGATATGAAAATGAAATGATTGCTTTAACTTGAGTGTGGTTAGTTAATAGCTACAGGTGGCATAAGAAAAGTTAAATTTATTCTAATGGATAGAAAAGAAAAAAATTTATTTTGTTAAAAGTCAAATGCATCAGCCCAGAAAGCTTACCCAACAAATGAAAGATTAAACCTCATACAATGTTTTCAAAATAACCACTTGCTACTTGTGATAACCTGTTGTATTTCAGATCAGGTAAACTGTCAACTGGTGGTGAAACTCATAAAAAAGAGAGGTGACAGAGAATTAATTTCCACAGCACAAAGATCAACTAAGTCTGGCAATGTTTCTCTGAACAATTTACCCAATCTGAGAAGATCCTCAAATAGACACCTGATTACACTTAATAGTGTATTTGTTAAAGCCTAAAGCTTGCAGAACAACATCTAGACAACTATCTCCTTAATTAATTTCTCACATCTGAACAAAAGGTCTGAAATTGAAGATCACAAGTCTAAGCATTTCCCTTTCACA
>NC_089320.1:10418732-10453732 GCF_036669915.1 Pocillopora verrucosa | reverse complement strand
CAAGCCGTTGATTAAGCATTTTAAGTGCTCTCTTACGTTAATCGCCTTTAAGGGTACATACAACATTATAATTTCTCGTTTGCCATTCAGAAGCTACGAGTTTCGATCTTAACTAATATCAAACTGATATCAATGGAATACCGAAATTGCTCCTGTTTCGCAAAGGCTAAGATAATAAAGTTATCATAGCCGACATTGCCCTTTTGTTATTTTGTTAGAAGGGCCCTATATAATACATATACATTTCATGTCTGCATATCGATAGGGATTTATCTTCTCGTGTTCTTTCGCTCCCTCTCGCGCGCGAGGAATGTTATCAACAGTCTAAGGTAAAATCGTTATCCACCCGCGATTAGGATCTCTATCTACTATCCATTCAATTACGTTATTTTCAAGCACTGGAAAACGAAGAAACTAAAAAAGGAACAACTGACGTGGAAATGTGAAATTAAAACGCAGTAATCATTCCGTTACTACGGTAATCTATCGCTCAAAAGCTTCCCCTCATCGTCAAATCTTCTAAACCAAGGGATACACTCAATCTGAACCTTTCGAATACGGTTGAAAATACTGTCGTTTCAAAACAAACAAGCGACGGAGCGGAAATTCCCCTTCCACCAAGAACCGTACCCTGGTATCACAACCACTTAATCTCAAACACATCATTTTAGTTATCTAAGTGTTGCCCTGCAAAGATACTGTGCAAAATCCCCTAGACTTTGGCTTCGGCAACAAAGGAAAGAGGCCATTGTACAAAGGCAGCTTTTATGAGGAAGATGGGGTTATATGTTTAGGGTTACGGATGCATAAAAATGCCCCGCACATCTGGTAATATTATCGACGACAACAACACCAACAATAAGAAAATTAAGGTCGACCTCATAAGGAAGAAAAACCTTACATAGCCATACGGGGTAGCTATTCAAAACAGGACTGGAGGCGTTATGCAACTGATCTAGAGAATAATCAAGGGCAAGTTTCTAACAATGTCGTTTTATCGGAATTGGTCACCTATATGCAGTCGTCTTCCTTCTTCACCAATCATCTTTTGCAATACGTGCAAGTTATGCAATAGATAACATTGGTAAAGGTGCCAAGGACGCATCCACTGAAACCAGTTGCTGAACACTTGAATCTCCCTGATCATTCTAAGCAGCACTCGGTAGTCTTTCTTTACATCCAGGCAGTTCGGAAAGCCGCAAAATTATCTTTCAAATCGGCACTCTTTATCCCTACGGTATTAACAAACATTTTTTATTAACAAATATTTTTCATTCAACTGATTTATTGTTGTTTGTATCGTCACCATATTCCCACCAATAAGCAAACAATAAACACCGTGACGAAGGGCTGACGCTCGAATCGTCAGCCTATACACTCTTTGCGCCAATTACACTTATCAATCGATAAAACCAAATTATTTTATTATTCTCTCCTACCGACGCAGCACCACCGTTTCTTTAGAAACCTACCCTCTTTATTGTTTATTTCGTTTCCTTACAAGATTTATGTAAATGCAAGATTTAAAACATTTGTTGAGAGCCACCTTAAATTTTTATAATTGAAGCGGTTCCGAATCGCGTGTACAGTTTTTAGAGGTTACCGAACTCGTTTTCGAGTAACAGGGACACAAAGCTAAGATTAGAAGGCTGCTTGGAGGCTTTGGTAACCTCTTACGATATAGACATTATTACACATTTTGTAAAATAACTGGACATTTTTTGGACAGCATTTTTGAGTGAAAAAATAAAGTTGTGGTAGTATCGACTAATCAGTCGAGGAACTGATGTTTAAAAACAGGGAAACCATTTTGAGCCATCTTGATTAGCAAGTTTGCAATTAGACTGAATCCGGTAACATGCATAAGCTGCCATGGCAGCTTCGTTTTGTCCACAGTCCATATCAAAAATACTAGGTGCTCCACTAATTTATCAGACAAAGCTTTGAAGTTGGACTTTCGAGCGACTTTCCTAAGCTGAGCTGAGTGATTCATACGCCCTGTTTTATCAAGAGGTCTGGGTAAATTGTTCATGCATGATGGCTTTGCGGTAACATTGATTATGACAGACGAGAAAACAAAAAAAAAAAAACCATAATGATTTCATAAATGAGACTAAGCACGTCGAAAAGGATTTTCATGAATCTGCCGCCACTCCAATATCAAACAATGCGCCAGAAACCCACTTCCATCTACTAAAATAACAAACAGACAACCAAAGAAACAAACACAAACAAAAAGACAAAAAGAGTATTTTCGATAACCATTATTACTCGCTCAAGATCCCTGGATATTGGTTTTGTTCTTTTTGGGGTTTTGTTTGGCGATACACAGCACGTCACTTGGCCAATATCCAGCCATTTGAAGCTCACGTGTGTTACGCATGTTTCACAATTGTTTTCTTTGTGAGTCTAGTCCCGCATGCACGACTAATATTTCTGAAAACAATTGCTCAGCAGAGGCCTTAGCAAGTTTAACTCTAGTTATTCATTTCGTAGTAAGAGTTGACCGAGACGAACAAACTTTTGGCCACTTCAAGAAAATTCTTAAACAGGAAAAAGTCTTAGTAGTCCAGTATTACCATGCATATTTACCATTATTGTTTTAACAATGCAGATCCATTTTTTTCTCTTTCAGCTTTAGATTAAAGAGGACGTCAAAATATGGTGAAAACATAAGAAAATGGTTGATATTGTCCTCACCGCAACACTCATTTTGCTATAATCAGCAAACTTCAACGTAATCGGTAAACTTTGACCATCAGATGCAAGACAAAGTGTAGAGAGTTATTTATAGCGTCACTGATTTCCATAAGTTATGCAACTTGACTGATAAACGAGACCACGGAGGGACATATGACTGTTCCAATCGCTGACTTATATCGAAGACACTAGGTTGAGTTTAATGTAAGTTTTCGGGTGGGTTTGTTGTCGAACAAGTACGAGTAATCAAAAGATTAATCTAACTTTACCTAAGTTAAATAATAATCATTCAGGCATTGGTTTAGGCGTCCATGAAAAATTTAATACATCTGATAAGGCAAGGAGTTCAAGGGTCCGTTCCAGATCCCTCGCTACTCTTAAAAAAAATTAATGCCGAGAAACATGGGGCAAGAGCATTTATTTTACTACTTCCAAAAACTTATTTCATTTCTTTCTTGACGCGGGTATTTTTCTTTCTTTCCTTCTTTTGTTATTATTATTTTTTTGAGGAATTAACGTAACATAACTTTTCGCTCCTGTGTGCAATAACTTTAATATGATTGTAAGCAAGTTGAAATCGTGAGAAAAGAGAATATAAGTGAAGTTATCTTGATTTTTATTATCTTTGCTAACAGAATATGAACGTGACTTGATCAGTTACTGTCTTTTCGTAAAGTCAGACTCCAATAGTGTTTATCTTAAAATAAATCTTTCAATTCACATGCGCATCATTTGTGTAAGCGTATTACCTCAGCTTTGTTTAGTTATCTCGGTGAACAAAACTAAATTTCTACCAAACGGATCAGGGTGGATTGGCAAACTATCAGCCGCTTTGTAACGCTAGGAGGTGAATAAATTTTGCACTAGCATTCTGAACTTCCTTCCTTTGCCACCAATAAGCTTCCTTCCCTCTTCACTCACAACAATGCCGTCACGGAGCAATTGTTGCTTTCTTATCTTTCCTCGCGTCTGGTTATATTTATGAAAGGTCTAAGAAGGAAGACACTTCTAATAAGGTTAAAAGAACTATCGAGGAATTTTGGGCATGTTGACATCGTGTCGTAAAAACCTGCTGTTAGCCTCCCTTGGTGTTCATTGTAAAATCACTTTTTTACTTGGAACGTGCATCATTAGCTTCAAAAGGAATTTCTATCTTTCTCTGCGGATAAAAATATTTTCGGTGGAAATACCAATAGGAACTGAAATAAAATAATTTTTCATTTCGAATTCAAGTCGTAACTGAAAGAGAAGTTTTTGAAGTATCGAATAGTTCTTGTTAGCATTTGAGATTATGCTGTTATTTTAATTTGACTTCACAAACAATAAATCAACATCGCTTTTAATCAGGGAACGTTGGAAATATTACATCTAAGTGAAAACAACGGCTCCCTAATTTTCTATTTGCTCGTAGAATTCTCTGCGAATCTCGGGATAGTTACCATGATTTTTCATATTAACTTAAAATTGAAATAAGCATTTCTCCTACCCAAAATTATTCATTTTTATGGACCAGAGAAATCACGGATGCAAGAAAATGTAAAACGTTTTGGTACACAAATCACACAGGGAAGATTGGGTTGCTTTTAATGAATTACTCAAATGAGGTCCATTTTGCAGTTGAATAGAAATAATATCTCTCCGGTTTTGCTTACGGTAGAAAATGGAGGATTGTGCTTCATTTTAGCTTTGTTTCATTAATTTTATTCATCATAACTAGCCTAACAAAAAAAGATAATGTTTTTGAGGAATTTTCGCTCAATAAACGTGTATTGAAATAGCTTACGAGCAATATTACGACGCCAGCCAACTTTTGTTTATTCGCAAATCAATAAAATAACTCAATTAAATAACAAAACTCTCAGTAGAACACTAATATGCGAGTAATGACGAAATTTTTGTATAAGTAACTCAGATATTTTCGGAGCAAATCATGATCAGTCAAAGACCAAATTTCAGCAGGTCTTGAGAAGTTTGCAGGATCTCTGGAAACCTTACGTGTCAAAGTATATTGCATCTCCATCAGCCTAAAACATAAGCAGATTAGCACTATCTAGAATTAAAGGGTTTGTTTGCAATTAACCTTGATACAGACATCTAATTTTCAACCTGCTAATATTTACACGGAGAGTTACAAGTGGTCATGAGTTTTTCTGTTATGTGGCTCTAACGTAAATTTTATATTTTCACTTATGATCAGCTATTTCGTAACGCTAACTTGTTTTTCCCTGCTAAACCACCGTGTAGGCTACACCGCAACACTCTGCGTTGGCGATTATTCAGTATTAGCAAACTTCAACGAGGTTTCCGGTTTCTGTCATGCTCTTACACCTCTCTCTTCATGTATTTGTTATTTTTCAACTGATATTGTGAAGTTGACAATTAGGGTTCAATGAAATGAATTGAGAATTTTACTTTAAGAGTGTTTGTTTTATTTGTCTATCTTGAGTTCCCCCTTACGTTCGTAAGTTATATTAGATTTATGAAAGTTCACAAGAGTTTCGTTAATTTCGGACTCGATCGTTTACCATCCTTTCATGCGGCATTTTCGACGTTTTTCCTTTGCGGTCATACAAATGAACAATTGTTTCTAGATTTATCACGCTAAGGTCGTGACGGGGCAATTCTTGCTTTCCTGTTACGCCACCGGTGTGAGTGTTTATTTCTGGTCGTTATAGAGTTAGCTTACTTTTAGCCAATACAAAACCCACAAACAATATCGTAAAGTAGATTTCGACATCCCATTGACATAAAGTGCTCAATTACGGCACGAACTCTCATTCTCCTCTGCTTACCGTCACAAGAGAAGTCTTAAGGTCGAAAAGAGAGCCGAAAAGATGAATTCAAGAATGTTGAAAATTTTCCTCTGCCTTGTGGCTTTGTTTGGTCATCTGTCAGCTGCTCCCTTACCAATGGAAGAAGGTAAGAATGAAATTTTAAAATAGTTACAAAATCGTTTTGAAACCGAAACATCCTTCGCCAATATGATTGTTCAAAATAATTAGAGTAGTACAAAATATTACTAAAAAATATGGATTAAAATAGGTTTAGAGTTATTCCGAAGTGTCCTTACGGTAAGTCAAGGTAAATATGATATAACTCTGGCGAGTTGAATTTTGCTTTTGTCAATCTGTTTCATAGAAGAAAACTTCCGGTTTTATGTCTAAACCCGAGATGTTAAGAATTCAAACTGTTATCTTTGAAAATTATTTTTTTGAGTGACATGAAAGGAGGCTTCCTATCGATCATTGTGTACTCTTTGAATCTTTATAAGACTCAAGACATGTTTGATAATTCACTCTGCCTGAGTCACAATCAGTAGATATCTGAGGGGATTATTTTCCGTGTCGGTAAAAAAAAAAAATCGTGTGACTGGGAAACTAGGTCAAACTACCAATCACGCTTTCTTGCCGGCTTGTGAACGCTTTTTCTGGTTGATGCAGGTTTAAACATTTGCAAATAGTGCTCTTTAACGAAAAAAACGGGCAAAAAGAACGTAACTAGGTGCGCTCGGATCTGCCAATGCCATCACGCGATAAAAAATGACATATGTATGTCGGACTGATATCCAACCAGTTCATTTAGTTTCACATTATCGAAAAGTTTTATACGAAACAGATTGAAAATGACAAAAAAAAAAAGATTACTTATGAATTCTGTAGCGATAAGAAGCATTTTGATATGAAATAGAAACGATTTTTTCCTTTTTGCAAGGTGGACGATCGTCAAATTTTTTATAACGATAACTCTGTGGATTCTGTATAAAGGCTTAACTTCGCTTGAATGAAATCTTTTATTTAAATCATTCCGGTAAAAGTAACGTTGCTGCTGTTTGTTTAATCCATAAACATCCATTGAAAAAGTTCTTGACCAATAAAGTCGACCAACTTCTGGTTTCTAAGGAAAACCATGCTAGTAAAAAATCTTGAATTGAAACCTAAAATAATCCTCATCCATACATCAGGAGGACTTGAGATAAGATTTCATTTTGGAGTTTTCTAGTGTGCATTCCACTCGCTACTGGGTAAAATTTCAAATCGTTAACAGTTTGTAATACAATAAATGAGTCACTTAAACAAAAGGATAATGCTTGTTTGCGGTCAATTAATTAAACTACAAGCAGGTTTTGGGGCTGTGACGCAACTAATAACGCAAAGACGTGACGAAAATATAAAAGCGAACTATTGTATATGCTTATGAGCAGATATCATTAATATATACATAACGGAGCTCCTTTGAGCAAAGAATAGAACCTCTGATTAGAAGATTAACTGAAAATGAAATCTGCAAATAAATAGGTTGAATGGAGACCTTTTCTATACAAAACTTTTAAAGAGAAAGGTGAAGCCTCATTACTAAATGATCTCTCGCTCATTTTGCCCAAATATTTATTTCAAAGTTCACAATTCACATAATTTGTTGAATGACAGTTTTAAATTAGTGGTGGGCTTTTTGTAATGAGAAGTTTAAAATACCACCATTGACGTCAACGTTATCCGGGGTCCAAAAGTTCCTCCAAGTGAACGTTAGAAACGCAAAAGCGAATACAAGAAGCTTCCCTGCGATATTTCACTATGTATGAAGTTTGTCCAATAAGATAACAATGGTAAATTTATGTGAATATGAAAGCGATCTTCGCATTAATGAACACTACATAAGTAGTAGTCAAAAGAAGGGCTGGAAAAAACAAAAGTGTTTTTTTCAGCCCTTCTTTTGACTACTACTTAAGTAGTGTTCATTACTGCGAAGATCGCTTTCATATTCACGTCTTTAACCGCAGTTCAAATATATGACTTCCATATATTCACAACCGTTTAATGGTAAATTTATTTAAATGCTAAAATGATCTAATAAGTGACGATTTTTGCAAAAAGTCCTGTCACTAAGAACTCTCAATTCGATGGCTGAGTTAAATTTAAATATCATAACTGATTCATAACTTTTGGTTCCAATTGTGGGGTTGTTCTTTCGAGCCAAGTGATATGTCGCAACATAAAGCAATCACTTAATTATCGTGATCGCACCATGCGTATAATATGACTCAAATCCATCTCGCCGAATTACAAATCATGGCTCGACAGAAAATGGCAGATGTACCGCTGTGGCGTATCAAAAAGGTATGATAACATTTAAATCATGATGAGAGTCAACTAACATTCGTATAACTTTATCCTATTTTCATCAGATGAAGAAGTAGAAGGGGAAGAAGAAGTAGAAGAAGATGAAGAAGAAGAGGAAGAGGAAGAGGAAGAAGAGGAAGAAGAGGAAGAAGAGGAAGAAGAAGAAGAAGAGGAGGAAGAAGAAGAGGAAGAAGAAGAGGAAGAAGAAGAAGAAGAAGAAGAAGAAGAAGAAAGTGGAGAAGAAGAGGAAGAAGAAGAAGAAGAAGAAGAGGAAGAGGAAGAAGAAGAGGAAGAAGAAGAGGAAGAAGAAGAGGAAGAAGAAGAAGAGGAAGAAGAAGAAGAGGAAGAGGAAGAGGAAGAGGAAGAGGAAGAGGAAGAGGAAGACGACGAAGACGAAGACGACGAAGACGAAGACGAAGACGACGAAGACGACGAAGACGAAGACGACGAAGACGAAGACGACGAAGACGATGACAAATAAAGAAGACGTGAGAGGGTCAGTCTCTCTTTTGACTTGGGCTCTCTTAGGAGTTGTGTTCAACGCAAAGAAGAGTCGTTAATTTAATTTTTGTGCATTTAAATCAATTTCCCAAAGTTGCATTCGCTTCATAATAATAATATAACGTCGTACATTTTCAATTTAGCTCTTGATTTCTATCTTCTTTTTTATCTGTTCAAATTTGATATTTGCTGTTGAAACGATAATTTTCATCCAGAAGATCAGCTTTTTGCTTAAGTTCGAATATGCTTCCTGAACTCTAGGTGAAAACAAAGCCCGAGATGAAGATTCCACTATTTATCCATTCCGTACGTATACCTACCAAACTGTATACTATATGCTTAGCGTTGTTGGTGATTATTAAAATCAGTAGCATTTAGAAATCTCTCATGACATGTTTTGATTCTTTAATTAAAGTCGTGGGAACTTCTATTATTTTCCATCTTGTTTCAGTATTGCGTGACGTACCCTTAAATGACCATTTGGTTATTAATGTGCTATCCGGACCACTGTGCGTAATAACTACAGACATAAGATGAAATTGCAAGACAAGATGTATTTAAAAGTCAGATAAATTAACTGCCAAACTTTGAAGCTCTTAACCCAGTTTCCAGTTTAGTATTCTTCCACACATTTCCTATTCTTTGGGGACAGAAGCTAACACAGTAGAGAGGCAGGGGACACCGTGTCTAATTCAAGTTTTTATTCATAAATTTATCCTCTCACAGATCAGAGAATGGAGTGAGTAAATTTTCCTTCCATACCTAAGCCTCATTATATGACGTCATTCTGTAAGGTAAAAAAGTCTCGTGTTTTCTAGCCAAACATTTAGTTATTTATTTATCATTTACCTCTATTACATATTAAAAGGGGAACAAAGCTAATTCACATAGATAATACATGGGAAATATAAAATAGAAAAAGGAAAAGGCAAAGAAAGTCTCGAGAGGCCATGTAGGCTTATAGGTGAGGCTCACTCTTTAATCTAGAGTTTAAGTTAAACTAGAATGTAAAACGTAATTTAACAAGTGTAAAATACTAAGGGAACTTGATTACTTAATATTAATAACCTTGCTGTGAAATTCATGAAGTATTTTGCATATTAATTATCGAATGAGGCAGAGAGTTCCACAATTTTAGTCCATGGTATAAAATTGCGAATTGTTTGATGATACTTCTACAGACTTGAGGACGGTATAATTCAGCATATCTAATAGAATAATTATGAGTTTGGCTTCCAGTTTATAACAAGTTTAGAAAAGAGCGAGGCAAAATTTCACGGCGATACTTGTTCATGAAGGTTCCAATGTGAAAAGATTACAATCTGTAAATGTCAAAAATACCAAGTTTTTGGAAAAGAGGTCTACTAAGGCCCCTATCATCTGCAGCTAAAATTGTTCGAACAGCTCTTCTCTGTAACAAGTAGATTCTTTTAACATTAGTGGGATATGTAGAACTCCATTGCAGTAGGTAAGGTATGGATAAACTAAAGAATAATACAATAAGAGAAGAGATTTGTTAGGTACGGGAAACCTTGTTTTATGTAGCATTCCTATTGTTCTAGTAATTTTTGTACAAATGTAGTCACTATGCATTTCCCTCGCAAGATGCTGGTCCATGTAAACACTTAAAAATTTGATGTGTTCAACTTCCTCAATAATTGTATTATTAAGGTCTAAAAATCATAATCTTCGTTTTTTCCGCATCAATGGACATCTTGATAGTTTTTAGCCACTGCGAAACATGACGAATTTTATCATTGAGGTTTCCACAAGAATTTTAGGATTTCGGTTTCAGTAAAAAGTGCAGGTATCGTCGGCAAAAAGTAAACATTAAGCATATCCTATGCTATTTGGGAGGTCATTGATATACAAAATAAAGAACAATGGGCCTAAAATGGATCCTTGCGGGACGCCACAGACAGGTCCTCTTTCGCATAAATTTTTCCCATTGACTTGGACTACTCGCAATCTAGTTGTCAAGTACCATTTTACCCAGTCAGGTACTATACCGGCTAGACTATAAAGACTAGACTAAAGAATAGAGTGATCAATTGTGTCAAAAACCTCTGATAAGTCCAAAAAGACACCTGGAAAGAAATTTGTGTTATCAATCGCATTTGCTGTTTTGTTGATGAGACTTATCAATACACGTGAGGTAAAGTGTTTCTCTCGAAACCCAAACTGGTTGTTAGACAAGATCATATTTTCAGTTGGGTACCTTGAGATACGATATATGCTATACGTATTATATGTGGCAGTAGGGTTTCAGAAGTAACTTTCATCTCATATCGTCAGTGAATAACTAGGGATATTATTAATAACTCAAATTCAATAATTTCAAATAGAAATATTAATTCAAATACAGAGGAGAACTGCCTGCCTAAAAATTGTCAACCGTCAAAGCTGTCCTCCCAGGGAAACCCTCATAGTAACTCTACATTATGAAAATAAGACAAAAATACCAAAAGGTTAACTTTCATTTTGATTGAAACTAACCGCTCTCCGCAGTCCTTTATTATTCGATTGAGGTATTTAAAACACAAGTACCAATACAAATAATTGTTTTCGTCTAACCATTTTTTGAAACGTGGGAAGAGAAAAAAGATCTACGGTTCATTTTATGGCTATCCGTAGCTTTGATATTATGTAATCATACATGTACGAGCACCTAGGAGGCTTGTGAATGAATAAATCTATCTTATCTCTTACCTTATCTGAAATAATTTCATTGAAACCACTTTATAAATTACAAACTTTTTATTTTATTAATAATCCTCTTCTGTTTTTTGGTCTCATTTTATGGGTCTGCATGGTAGCATTAACCAAGTTTTCTTTTGCCACGGGGTAATATTAAGGTATTCAAAGAAAAAAAAGGTTAGTGGCGATTTATATGATATTATAACCAACACATTTATGTACTTCCGCTGCAAGACCAAAACATCTTAATAATCATGAAATTTCTGGAATACCTACGTACAAAAAGGTTTGGTCAATTTAACTCCGCATAAACCTATTCTTTAATTATTTTTGAAACAAAAAGTCACGGTTTATAAATGTCAACAAAGTTTACACAAAGCTGCGCTTTAAACCGTTTATATTTTTTGTATTGCTAATACTGGAAAGACAATTACTTGTTTCAATTAAGTAACCCACTAATAAAAAAATATCAATGGAATGGTCAGACTTGGCTAGGTGCGTTTTCAACGTTTTGTTAACATATTAATTGCTTTTCAGCTTAGTCAACCCAATATATCGTTCCAACACACTTTAATCCACACCGCTGCTTGGTAATGTAGTTACAAAAAGCTACATTTTCACGGCTTCCCACTCTTCCATTTTCGGTTCTTATGACAATATTAATAGAATGTGACAGAGTTTGCTTGACTTCGAATTTTACAAATGTATATTAAATTCAGCATAGGAAATATATTTCCTGCATATCGAACTCTTATACTCTTTATCAAAATTAATTAGGATGATCGGATATCGTCACATTTTGAGGGTTTTTCCTCTTCCTTCACAAACATGATGACGTCTGCCCGAGGTACCCGAAAAAAGATTGGATACTTTTAAGCAAATTCTTACCTTTAGATGTCTCTTGGTTACAGAACTTCTCTGCATTAATTTGCTCTCGCTTTCGCTTCTATAGGCGATATTCATGCATTAACCTCTACTTAATATCGTCTATGTGTATAGAAGGATACTTCCGCGAGCATCGATGGAAACATGTTATCGAAACACTCTTTGTAGTTAAGGAAACAAAACAATACTTGTGGTTTGCTAGGAATGTCTTCGACTCAAGATATGTGCTCCGCGGTTCAAGCCATAAGTGATCACCCATAAAGTTAGCCCAAATAAGAAACCAATTTAAAAAGTGTGAATTTCTATATAAAGATAAGCTCCAAATAGTTCAGCTGGTGTTGTTTAGATCGCGGTAAATCTGAAAGTCTGAACGTCTTTATCCCTATCCTGAGTTACATGGTCTCTTATACTGAGCCTGAAATTTTTATTTTCACTAGAATGGTAAATTTTTGTTTGATATTGTGGGGGATCGGATTTCCCTATCAATATTGAAAACCACAAACGATGATTTCAAATTCTTCTTGACTTCTCTTATGTAATATAAGTGTACGAGGGCCTGGAGGGAATCAGTTCTCCCTGTTTTCCACCGAAGACGTGATCTCCAGTGAAAAACCTGCTGCTTAAAAATGGATTCCAAAATATTCATATTTCTCTATCTATTGGTTATTGTGGGGCAGCTTTCATGTGCTCCTTTTCCTACCGGCGAGGGTAAGTTGTAATTGGTTTGATGCAGTAAATGTTTGTAATCTTTTTTTTAAAGACAATGATATGTCAAAGAATATACCATTAATGATATGGGAAACAAGCTTTTTGATCTTACAAAAATTCGATGACACAACTGCCTGAACAGTCAAAATTGTTAAATTTTATCTCAATACAGTTAGAGCAAAGTATATCAAGAACAGAGTCTTTTTAAGTTTTTCTTGTTTTATTCTCTTCTCCGTTCTCTTCTACTTTATAAAACGTTGGAATATGTTGTCTATACAGGCTCTCTCCATTAAGAACTGCATGATGTCCACAACTGTCTCCAGCGATCAATAACATCAAATTTTGTTGACATTTAACAAATCCGTTTGGTTCGAAATAGTTTTGAAACAGTTTAGTGTACCACAACTGAGTTATCATTGATTGATGGAAGTTTGTTAGGTCTCTACCAAACCTCTTTAATTAAAGAAACATCGAAGGAAAAAATTACGGAAAAGAGCTAAAAGGAGCGCTTTATTTATCTTTGATATTTTTCAACATCGAGCAGAAAATTCGAATTCTGAGTCGGTGATAAAAATTGTTACATAAAGATGTATCATGGTAGTTGGAAAATTTGCAAGACCAAATTGAAAAATAAACGTAGCTATGAATAAAATGACGGTATTACGAAAAGTATCAGGATTTTTGGTGTGAACAAAGTAGCTGTGTATAGTCCAATATAATTTGATGCAAACGATATTATGGCGTTAAATTAATTGAATCGATATTAAATTAACCTCATTTCATTTATTTACTCTTGTTTTACTTTTAAAAACCTTTTTGATCGTGATACAACTAACTCAAAAAGCTAATGAATTCGCCAATAACATGAAAATCGTGTAAACTGAACTGAACTGTTTTTCGCATTTAAGAGTTTAAAACTTGATAAGTTTGTATGTTGCCAACACTTTGTAGATCTGCCAAACAATTGATCATACCGAAAGCTCAATAACTTAACTAGCAGAAAATGGACTTGGATGTCGTGATCTCAAATTAGGATCATTCAACCAACCAATCAATCAATCAACCAACTGGTCGATTGATTATAAATCAATCAACAGATAGAAATGAAGACAGCCTTCATGACTAATAAAAGATTGAATAGGTGAATAGGAATTGAAAAAGTGTGAAGGTAATAACGATTATTTCTATTCTTTAGAAAGCGTTAATACGTTAATGAAGATGGTAATTATTTTTGCGATATGAAATTTTTAATTTCAGACGAAGACGATAGCGGAGAAGAGGAGGGCGGGGAAGAAGGCGAAGAAGAGGAAGAAGGGGGAGACGACGACGATGATGACGACGACGACGATGATGACGATGACGATGATGATGAAGAAGAAGACGACGACGATGATGACGAAGAAGAAGGCGATGACTAAAATAAAGATTACGGAGACTATGAGACGCTAAATGACTAAATCAGTTTATGATAGAATACAAAATTTGCCACTACGACACAAAACAAACCAATGGCTTAAAGTCGATTACAAGTTTTTGTCGAATATGCGTAAGACTAGTTCAAGCAATTGCCAATAAAATCATAATTTTCTGTAAACAATTGTTGAACGATTCTCTTCATATAATTATATCATCTGTATTACCTTATTGCTATATTAATTATTATTATATTAATATAACGTTCGTCATAAAAGAAATAATCAATTAAGTTATTAGTTACGTGTTTCAAAAAATATGCTTAGCACTCGGCCATGGAAAAAAATTGAAAAAAGAAAAGAAAACTAAAAGTAATATTTTGAAACACCAAAACAGCTTACACTATTTTCCATGAAAATTCGAATTAGGAGAGAATAACATAAACGACGATACTAATGGTACCTCTCGAAATCATTATTACGTTGTTTTGTCGTCATTAACAAGGAAAAAAAGGAGCAGAGAGGGTTGGATTGGGTTGAAGAGGGACGCGAACACAAAATAAGCCACAGATGATGGGCAAAAATTTTGCTATAACAAGTACATCTGATTTCTTTTCCTCCCATTTAATTTATCGACAATGGCATGATTCTAGTTTGTCAATCTTTGTTGATTGATATATTCCTGTGAACAACGTAGTCGTCATGCTCATCTAAAATATGGGGTCATTATCTACAAAGAGACGGCGAAGTCACAAACAGACCTTATTCCGCTGTTGTAGATTCTTAATACGTTGGCTTTGCATAAGCGCATTTTAATTTCGTAAGCAAATATTGGCGTTTAGATGCTGTCTGTACCACCTCAGACAGATGCTTGTTCTAGGGAAGTTTTATTGAGTGATTAATTTAAAACGAAGGTAATATTTCGGAACTATTGGCTGTACCCAAATGCAAGTCTTCAGAGAGATTCATGCACTTTGTCTCGGGAAAGATCATGAACGATTTCTTTCATTTCTTGCAGCCTTATGTGTGATAAATATCCTACCGCACAACATTTTCCTCTTATTGCATCTCTACAGCTAAAAAACATTCCTTAGGCTGCGCTGCTCCTTACAAACGATTCTTTTCTCAGTGTCAGAGATGTCTGCTGTTCTTGCTTGTCTGACTCTTTAAACCTAGGTTTAGCCAGACGAAGCTCCTGTTGGGTTGATTTCAAACATTTTTTCATTTTCATACTGTTTTCACAAGGCAGTAGAGTTTCAGGTCTTTCAGGTCCTTTCAGATCTCATTCCGCGCACATTCCGTCATTTCGGCGTCTTAGGATATTCTGTCATTCTTCGTTTTAGCGTATTCCGTTATACCATCATTCTGCCAAATGGGGTCCCCAGTCAACTCATCAAACGCGCGAAAAACAGACACTCTCGGTCCGCGGAATATGACTCAAGGGTACCTGCGCCAAATGTCCTTGTTTTAGATATCGGGATAAAATGTGTATTTGTCGGAACCGCATCAGCCTCAAGGCAATACAAATAAAAGTGTACATCGAGCTTAGGAAAAATGTGAAAATTTGAAATATTATGACTAACGGTTAAAATTTGTCAGTTTTTACGCCCAGCGGCTAATGTTTTTTTTGCCGTCTTTCGGCTAAAGGTTAACCCCAATGAGACCCGCGACCTTCGGTAGATAAACTGACTTGAGTTTAACAAAGGCTATTTGAAGTAAAATTATTGCGGGTTTTCTTTTCCAAGGGACAGCAGAGGTAACTCCTTGTAAATTCTTGTGCATACCAGGTGCTATTAAGTAAGGTGTTCCATTCGCAACTGGAATAGCTTCCATACTGATATCCCTGACGTCGGAAACTGATTGACTTAGCGGCGAATGGACTCTGGCTGTGGCGCAATCAGTATATTAAAAACTTCACGAAGAACGTGAGCTTAGGACGTTAACAGCAGTCTACTTTTTGAAAAAGGGAAGGCATATTTAGTCTGTACCTCCTGTCTTCAAATGTGCAAAACACAACAACATAGAGAGCAATGACAGCTGAAAAACAACATCAAAGCTTCCCTGACGAGTTACTTAAAATTCGAGTTTAACAATTACGAAAATTTGTCACAGATAGTGCACAAACAGTTCATGAAAAATGCAAATTAAACTAAAACATTGTAATTGCTGTAAGGAATAAAATCCTTCACTCCTGTACTCTTACACGGCCACGATGTGATTTGTTTACGATAAGAGAAGAGTGCTTTAAGGAAGGAGTTAGAACTCCCTCTTATATTAAAGTCTCACGGTGTAGCGTTTGAATTATTTTAGCTTCTTCTGGGCAAGGGCGAAAAGGGGGCCTTCCACCTAAAACATAATGCGTCGGAATGATCTTCCAGAATAATTCTAATTAAATTTTTCCTTTAATGAATATGACCTTTTTGTCTGTTACTCCCAAATATGATATTGCACGCGACAATGCCTAAAGTTAACTTCATCCGCCGAATATTACACAATTAGTTTCAAAAATGGCCATCTCGTTTTCTTCTGAAGCTCATCACAGAAAACTGTATCATTCAGATGCCAAACTTTCAGAGGTCTGACAATCATGATTTAGTAAAATTAAAATGATAAAGGAAGACATGCTTAATTGATATTCAAATTTGAACTAATCTACATCGACCTTTTACGCTTCAAAAGAAACATAAAAGGTGTTTGAAAACAACTAAAGGCAAATGGCTATACAAAAACCTTTCTCCGTAACCGCCAAAAACCAGTTACAACTAGTAGCACTCCTGATGAAAGGGAACTAGCGACTGGTTTTGCTGTTATTCCTTACATTCAGGGTGTTACGGAACTCATCAAGAGAATTTTGCATAGCCACAACTTCAAATTTGCTCTAAAACCTTTTCAGACTTTGGGGCATATTTTCGCCAAACCTAAGGATCCTGTCACGGAAGAACAACGAACCGACGCAATTCATTCTATTCCTTGCAATGACTGTGACAACTAATACATCGGACAGACCAAACGTCAGTTTGGTACACGTTTAAAAGAGCATCAAAAACCGATTTCTTTTGCAAAAAGGAAAATTCAGCTTTATCGGAGCACACATGCTTAAGTAACTATACAATTGGGTGGGATAATTCTAAAATTATCACCACTAATCGACGTTACCACAACGCCTTTGTTCTGAGGCTTGGTATATTAACTCCGCCCACGCTCCTTTAAATCGTGACGATGGCGGCTTGCTTCTTGACGCCTATTTACACCGAGTCAGAAAAAGGCAGCTAATTAGTGATCATATAAAAGAACCTCCTGTTGCAGCGTTTAGATCACCCCTAATGAAGGCACTAGACAGGAGTGTCGAAACGTTGGGTCTATGCATTGTAACTTCTTCGGTTACATTCAATAAACCTGTAAACCAGAGTAGCATCAAACCATGTCTGACGGCCTACCGTGTGAACTTTGATATAAGCTATTGATATTTCTGTCGCGGTTGACAGGCCTTACATCAATAAAAAATATAAAAAGCAATATATGCCATTTTTTTTCAACGGCGTCCTTTTCTTCCTTCCATTTCCCAAGGAATCATGGCGCCTCCTTCAAACGCATAATGATTAATGAATTATCAGTTTGAGTCTTAGAGTCATTTTGTTTGGCTTTCTTTTTTGGTTTGTTTGTTTGTTTTTGTTTATTCATTTTTCATTTTTAGTTATGGAGTTTTGTTTTGTTTTTCTCTAGAAATTGAAGACTCTTCAGAGGTTCCGAGTGCTTGCTCATTGACATGCAAACAAACAAAAGTCTGCTGGATTCACTTATTCATCCCACACCCATTTTGCCCGTGGCGATCACTATCGCGCTTCAAATAAGTCCTTTCTAGCAGCGTCTTTCGTGTACGATCATTGAACCAAGACTTTTAAATTTCATAGACCTTTAACGATGCGTAAAAAACTGAAGAAAAAGTCATGCAAATGTTTAAGATGTCACTTAATAAGATCAGAGTCATCCTATAACATCTAGTGCTCCTTTTATTTTTATTAAAAGAGCTCATGCGTTCTAACTAGAGAAATAAAAGAAGTTTTGTTCGGCAAAGTCGTTTTCAACAGCATCAGAGTTAAATTAAGAGTTGAATTAAATAGAGTGTATTGTTATCTTTTCCATCCTTGCATAGCGAAAGTGATAAATCGAGAACGTTATTTCGTGGTCGTGGATGGTGCATACGAGGAACACGAGACTATATGCAACCACTGAGCTCCAGAAGAACAAAGGCGGATTCCTTGAGATCGTTTTTACCTTCTCAGCAACCACCTTAAAAGTTCAAAGTCAGGGAAAAATTAACTATTAGTCAATATTATTATGTACGCCCTAAAATAATTCTACTAGGACAATCAAGACACTAAACTGTGAATGATATATTGGACCTGGAATTTTCAGTATTTCCGTTTTTTCCGTCTCAGAGCCAATTGGAATCCAGAGCACTTTTTCTTGGGAGCTTTCTGGACCATCAAACAGCGATAATGAATACATTATTTGCATGTGTGACATAGAAAAACAAATAAAATTACGGCTAGTTAAAATGTGTATAATGAGACTAACATGTAGCATGTTTTGGATAATGCACTGGAGAAACACTACTTAATTTAAATAACGTTCGTATTCATATTTTGGTTGGTTAACCTTTGAAAAATATTCCACTGAATTTGTTATCAGCCAATATTGGACGCTAACGTTGCGGTCACGCCAATTAGCGGTTTTTCTTTGCATACTTATAGGACTCTTTCTCGAAAACTATTCTGCACAGAGGCATCATCAAACAAGCATCAGCGAGACAGCAAAGATCAAAGCTCACGAAATGGCTTCCAAAGCGTTCGTTCTGTTGTGTTTCCTTGCCCTGCTAGGGCAGCTGTCTGGCTTTAAGTTAACTCGACGCGTTGGTAAGTTTAAAAAGACTAATAGGAAAAAAAAAACAAATAAAATAGGTAATTTATGATAACATGCCATTCCTTAAAACAGACCGATAGTCTGCCACCTCAATCAAGCCCCTTAATGAAGAATCTAAAGAGGTTGTAAATATCTCACTGAAGAAAACTTGACAAATGAAAAGAAAATCTGTTTAAATAGCATCTGTATTATCTAATGAATTTTAATTGCTTTTCAAAACAAGGAAACACACCGAAACATGTGTGTGTGCGGATCGAGTAGGCGAGGCAAAGGAAAGCCAACGATAGCAATTTATACATGCTCAGTTTTTCAGCTGCTGCAGCCTCCACAAAGCGAAGCTTTTCAAAACTAGATCTAGAACTGAAATTTCAACAAGTACTAAACGTGCAAACAAGGGATTTAGAGATTTAGAGATATTTAGAGATACAAGAATTCTAAAAAAAGTCCACACTGTTAAGTTGGCATTCAGAATTTTCGGATTCAAAATGCAACCACGAGCAACTAGCTGTGTCTATTTGCCGGTGCATAATTAATTTGTGACTTATTGTTCTGACGGAGATTAGCATCAGTCGATAAAACTTAACGTAATGCGTGAATCAATTATTTTTTCTCTGAAAATGTTACACTTCGCCTTACATGTTAACTTTAACCTTAAGTTGTCAAGAATAGTCTTTGGGCCATGTATCGAGGAAACTGGCTCATTACAAATTACGCAATTTCGAGAAGCAATATTATTTTGTTGTGAGGAGCAAGCCGGTGAAAACAAAGGATGTAGCTGACTGTTGCACTGCAGCCGACTGTTGCGCTGCAACGATTTAAACACGTTATAATGCCATTTTTATGCTGAATGAGAGATAATTGGAGCGAAATTGTGCTCTAGTCGAGCGAAAATCTGAAAATAAATCGACAAAAATAGTCCATAATGTATACCAGAATCAACGCCTGAAATGTTTGAAAACACGATGGAAACAAAGGACGCAGCCAAGTGTTGCTCTACAGCTAAGTTAAAAACACATTTAAGTTAATTTTCAGGCTAAATGAGCAATAATTGATGGTGTGCTCCGGTGAAGCGAGGAATTTTTTTTGACAATGTAAGGGCGTAAACGGGTTTCCGACTCGAACAACCCACCAAAAAAAAAGATGAAGAATAAAGAGAGAAGTCAATAAATTCAAATGGGATACAATAAAATTGTAGTTTAGATACCTTTTCTCGTTTCATAGAAAGCTTTTTTCTCGCTGTGATTAGAAGCGAACAATGATTTAAGTGATTGATATTGCAGCCCTCTACATTTATCTTGATCAGTCGACAGCGCACGAGTGCATGGTTTTCTTACAGAGCACTACCTATCCGACAGATTTAACAAAGTTGCAGACTTATAGAAAGCCATGGCAAGCTTACAAAAATTCCGCTCCTTAGATTCCTTTGTGAGATGTCTGGGCTTGATATATTTCGGAAGGCAGTGGGATACAAAATCCGATATTTTTTCCCTAGAGCTAGACTGACAAAATTCGCTCTTATTCATTGATCGTCCGAGTCTAAAGTAGCGACACGTTTGTTATCGTCTGTAATATTCCTTAGTGGCCTTCATTTTTTAAGGATGTTGTCATCTTCGTTTTCTGTCACAGCCAAGATATTATAGAGTCTTAAGCAAAAATATGATTACGTCATGTAATGATAATGGTCGGTTTATTTGGATGAGAGACGATAGTATTGTCTCTCATTCACACAAACCGACCGTTAGGTTCAGTCAAAATATTTGTATGTTTTCAAGACCACTTATATGTGGCTTGAGATCAAAACGTTAATTGCATGAACATCTTTTTCAAATGTATAGATAAGTGAACATCACTTAAAACCCACTCTGGTGATCATCAACGCAACTACATGAAAAGAAAACATTTAATCGTATAGTTGCCGTTTTGAAAATGTGTTGTTTTAATAAAAGTTTCTAAAATCACTTTGCGTAGGATGACCCAGTGATTCCATTGTCAAGCGAGGAGCATAGCTATTACTCCGTTATTATATGGTGGCGGATATTATTGGCGTCAGAGAAACTTAAAGAAATTGAGAAAGCCTACTAAAAGTGGCTGTGGCTGTGAATAATCATAGAACTGAACTCATTGACTCTCAGTAAATAAGACAATGATGAAGGTAGCTTAGACCGTGACTGTAGTAGTTCAACTCATCAAGATGATTTTTTATGTCTGTTGTTCAAGTAACACGGCCTGTTATGTGACACATTTAAAAAATCGACGACATGTTACGCCACCCTACACAATAATAACCACAGAGATTTCTATTAGTTTCAAAGATAGGGGTTTGAGAAAGGACACATAAGGACAAAAATAAAATAAGACATTGTTAGTAATTAATTACCAGCTGTATAATTTCCCACTATTATGACAAACAGAATGGAGTAAATCTTTCAGTATTTCAAAATTACTGATCTCGAAGATTTGTTCAGAGAGCTCTCGGACTATAGGGACCCAGCAGAACCATTCTGTTGAAATTCTATAAGACCATTGATCCACTTGAGACACCAAACATTGATATGCACTAAATTTAGCTCATCATTATTTTTACAGACCTTGAACGCTTTAGCCAAGAGCTTGAGGATGTAAAGAACTACATCAAAAGTTTGGGTAAGAGCAAGTAGTTGCCATTGATTCAATCGTTTATGTGTAGTCCACTGATTGAGGGAAATTTAAAATAACGCCAGTGAAAGGTTCATTGCACTCCCAGGTATTGTGTTGCAGAATGGAACTGTCGAGAGTGCCCGAGGTCATACATGGAACTACTTCAAGTGTTATTTAAAGATAAGGACACAAAACATTCATTGTGTGCTATAATAAAGGATCGCGACAATTTACAATAAAGAATTTAATCACTATGTAACTGCTCTGGCTCAAATGTAGATTAGGTTCTTTTTTTCGTAAGATGAAAAACCTTTATTCATTCAGAAATTTTCAGGTTACGCTCGTTTTCTATTGCCTCAATTTCGAAAAAGGATGGAATTGGCGCCCACGCTATTTAGAGTAACAGTGCCTGTTCAGTCGGTCATCCTTGAAAGCCTTGGCCGTTATGAAATTATACCCTTGTTTGATAAGGTTTTATGTCAAAAGCAACGTGCATTTGAAGCTTTTAAGTAATAATTACTCTTTCCCTGGTTTTGTAGTCATGATCTTTAAGTAATCGTTGTTATCTGTTTAATGTTCATTAGACTCGCCTGCACGCGATGACGATGGAGAAGGTGAGGAGGGAGAAGAGGAAAGTGGAGAAGAAGAAGGTGAAGAAGAAGAGGAAGAAGAAGAAGAAGAAGAAGAAGAGGAGGAGGAGGAAGACGATGAAGAAGAAGAAGAAGAAGAAGAAGAGGAAGAGGAAGAAGAAGAGGAGGAGGAGGAAGAAGAAGAAGAAAGTGGAGAAGAAGGGGAAGAAGAAGACGATGAACAGGAGGATGAGGAGGAAGAAGAGGAGGAAGAAGAAGAGGAAGAAGAAGAAGAAGAAAGTGGAGAAGAAGGGGAAGAAGAGGAAGAAGACGATGAAGAGGAGGAAGAGGAAGAAGAAGAAGAAGAAGAAGGAAGTGGTGAAGAAGAGGAAGAAGAAGAAGAAGAAGAAGAAGAAGAAGAGGACAAAAGAGAAGAGAAAAGTGGAAAGAGAATGGACGACGACTCCCTTAATGATTATTTGAATAATTATTTCAAAAAATTCGAAGACTACATGCTCGATAACTACTATCGAAAGAAACACAATTGAGGGGGAATGATTTAGCTTAATCAAGACTGTTTCTATTGTATTTGCGAAACTTAAAAACAAACAGATAAAATGACGTTGTACAGTGACACATGCAACACTCAGCTGGGTAAATCATACTAAGCGCCTTACATGACTTGTATTAAGCTTTTTTGTAGTGGAAAATAAATTTTCCTTCTTTTAACAAATAATGAATCATGTTTCAATCAAACCAGGGACTTCTGATCCCGAAAGTTTTAATAATACACAGATTTTCGCAAATAAGATAGTAGTGGATGAAAAATGAATCAATGATAATGAGAGATCTTATTTTTTGTCACCGGAGTAGGACGTGGCAAACCAAACCTGATTCCTCTCAGATCCACAGATTTCTCGGTCCGATTTTCCATAATCTGTACGGGTAAATTTGATAGACACTGTGTAAATACATGGCAACGTCCCGCACGCTTCTATGAACGAAGAATGGCCTGGTTTTGGGCTTGACTCTTAGCTGATTTCACTCAGACTCCGAAGGATCAAGTCTTTACCTGTAACCTAGATCTTTGTGAATGAATGAATCTGTGTTATGAGAGTCGTAAATTTAATGAATATCTTCATAGCTCCCTCATTACGCACAACATATTTAGAAGAACATGTTTATATGGTGAAAAACACTCAAAACTGTATTATTTGTATTTCAGAAAAAATAGCGACTGTCTTTCTGAAATGCAAATACAATATTTGGCATGGGATTTGAGTGTTAATGGATAATAATTTTTTTGTTTATTCCAGGGCATGACACCTGAAGTGGTATTCATTATTTCAAGCGAGAAAGGAAAACATAAAAGAAAACATGCAAAGAAAAGAAAAAAGGAGAATTCGTTGATTAGGTGTCATTCCGCGCTCACATTGCTTGTCTTCAGAATATTCAGCTAGACTGGCCACCCACCCGAGATCAAAAACAGTTTCAAGGAGGGTCTACAAGTCTTCCTGGGTTCCCTTGTCTTAAATTTACTATTTTGCAGGGCTGTCAAATCACGCGTTCTCACATAATTGGCCCAATATCGTCTTCGATTGCACAGAACGCGGCATATCATACAACTCGCGTAAAAAGAGCAGAATCCTAATAGGAAAAACGAAGAATTCTAACTTAGATCGAGGTAAATTCCAAGCTAACCATTATTTCATGTTGGTTCAAAACAAGAAAGAAGGACGGTTAAATAACGTCTCGAACGGCTCAATTAATTCTCCATCTTCCTTTAAAAGGAATTTTAGATGGTATTGTTATTATTATTATTATTGCCTGTGACCCGGCAATCCCTTATTTTGTTGTGTTTCTTTTTATTTTGCGTAAGATTTCCTGCCGCAACCCTGCTGTCAAGCCAAGAGGTCTCATCATTAATGTTGAAAGACTCAAACTTTTACACAACGGAGGAGCTTCAGCACATGTTTGAGTACTAGTCGTCTGTAGATAAACTTTCCAAGAAGAATTTTATAGGGTGTCATTTTGCAACACACGAAAATATAGATTTCCATAGTTTCTTTTAAATTCATGGCACGTACTAAAATGAGTAGTTCGCACTCAATTACGATGATGCGATCTAAGAAAACCTCAACTCAAGAAGCACTCGAATGCTGTGTGCGGTGGAACTTAATTCTTCCTTTTTTCCATGAAGTGCTCGGAAAAAGTTGAGAGTGTCATTGATATATTGAATATTCCCCCAGTAGCTACCAAATATTTGTTGCTATGATTGTCGTCCAACTTTTTACGATATGAAACTCGCCTGTCTTTACTTATATGTTTTTTTAAAAGCTCTTTGGGACTGCAATACAGTATAAACTCTGGACTAAAGTAAAGACGACTATACTTTTTCACCTAGGGAGCTGGTGGACTTTTAGAGGGATGGTAGCCTACAGAGAACAACGTTCGGTTTGAGATCACATTTCCTGGAGATACGAGTGTAGGAGTAAATAGTTAAATAGAAGTAAATAGCACGTGTCTCAGTGGTACTGATGACCATCGGGTCGGAAATGATTAAATCACGTAGGTACAGCATTATCCCTCTAGAAGAGGTACAGTATTATCCCTCTAGAAGAGGTCCAGTATTATTCCTCGACAATTGACTGATATTCTTCCTAAAAAGTACATTTGCTCATATAATTAGCGTTTACGAAATAACAAATCTTACAGGAAAATTGAATTACAGTTTTCGAACCTTGTGGACGAGTGAGGGAAGACATTCCGTCTCTTGGGAATGTGTCTGTGCTAAATAGGTAAAAAGGGATTGTTGGCCACATAGTCTCATTTCCATTGCCTCTAATTTGAAACCGCGAGCATTGATAAGCAAAATAAATATTGCTGTGTTATTACTCAAATCAAACCAATATAAGAAGCCGAAAAGTGAGCTGCTTGGCTGATTTTAATTAATAAGTAGCGCAGCTTAAATTAAGCTTTAACTTGCCACACAGAGAAGTCATACTCAGCTATCTCTAACAAAGAAAGGCCGAGGAAGAAAACAGCAGAAAATAATGAGTTCGAGAATGTTGCTCCTCTTACTCCTTGCATTTTATGTGGGACAGCTCACAGCTATCTCTTCACCAGGCAAGTTCAAGTAAATTTACTAGAACATTTTTTCTAGTTTTAGAATTATCCTTTTTGCAATTAATGTCAAAGCTTGATGAGGAGAAGGCTTACAACAGTTCATACTTTTGTGGATTATACCTTTTCAATACTTACATGTATGCCCTTTCCTAGTCAAAGTATACTATATGTACTAAACTTTGCTTAACTTGATGTTTTGGCCAACAAGAGAGAACTTTGAGTTTTAAAAAAAAACGAAGTTCTGAAAAGATGACGACAATTTGAACATTCATTTGCGAGTACAAAGTTAAAAGCGAAAAAAGAAGGAAGGAGAGACAAACACTTTCTATCGCTCGGAGAAAAATTGTAATGTTGTAGCATATTGCGGGCGCAAGTCCTACCTAATTCCTAAGGAGCTAGTATGGTAAAATCCTTATGTACGCATGGCCGTACATCCATAACATGACGTGTGCACTTTCCTTCGGCTTTCCTTCGTTCCCGCCGAGTTTAGCCGCAAGGTTTCAAAACTTTGAAGATTGTTTTTCCGTTCCATCCCAATTGAGAGAGAACTTTTGGAGCTCAAAATGAAATGAAATATGCTGGCATGTAGGTCTTTCAAACGACGAAATTAGTTTTGGAGTTAACTATACTTCATTCATAGACGCTTTGCGAATTATGGACAAGAACAAAACTGAGGGTTTTTTACTTTAATTGAGTGCATTGTGTACATGTCGTCATCAGGTACATCTGAAGGGCCGGAAGAAACAGACCTCCCAGAGGTACCAGAGGGGACTGATGTTCCAGAGGGGACTGATGTTCCAGAGGGGACTGATGTTCCAGAGGGGACTGATGCTCCAGAGGGGACTGATGCTCCAGAGAAGACTGATGCTCCAGAGGGGACTGATGCTCCAGAGATTACCCATAAAGGCTTAGTCCTTTTTGACTAAATATAACATAATAAATAATAAATATAACTTGCTGTGAATGTACGGTTTATTCTTAAGCCGAGTCTTCGACAAATCCCAAAATAATAAACGTATGACTTACTTAATTGTGGTAAAAACGTTATTGTGTCAGAAAGAGAAAGATCGTGCGCAATGAAAAGAAAATCTACAAAAACTACTACTACTACTACTACTACTACTACTACTACTACTACTACAATTAATACTACAACTACTACTACTACTACTAAAACCACAACAATTACAACTACTACAACTACTACTACCGCTAAAACCACAACAACTACTACTGCTACAACTACTACTACTAATACTACTACTCATCGCCAACTATTGTGGCCAAGCGCTCGCGTAACGTAAGCGGATTCTTAGAAATGTAACTCTAAAACTGGCGTCAAATTTTACAAAGGAATGTATGGAGAGATTTTTAATATTTTAAAAAAATCGGTTTAAAATTACAGTTGGAAAATTTACCGAAGTGGGGTGCCGTTATATAGACTGCTGTCTGTGTACTGCTGTAAATAATAAGACTTAAGGTAAAAAAAAAAGAAAATTAATTTTCCCAGTGTTCCTGTTCCTGGTACTTCACTTGCCGGAGTGGAGACTCATAGTTGACGCTGATCTTAACCCTACCCTAAAATTTGAAGTCCTGCAAAGAACACAAAAAATCCTGAGCCTTACGAGAAAGAAAAACAGCTTCTACCTGATCCGGCACTCGTTCGGAGCACAATTTTTCCAGAGAAACTTCGCAAGGTATACCATGTTTGGTATCAAAATTTTCAACGCGAATTCAGCTTTCTAAAGCTGCTAGTCTTTCTAAGTGTTACGGCACGCTTGTGGCCAGCAGTTAAACGTGTGAGCAAGTTTGCGCGGCAGATTTCGCGCTAAAATTTGAAAAGTATGGATAAAATTTTTCCTCATATCGCGTGGGTTAACATTTCTGAGGTCTCTGAGATGTCTGATTTACTCCACAAATCTGCTATATCCCGGTGTAAGGAGTCTGTATGTGTTTCCGTCAATGCTAGCCCAACATATGTAAAATATCAGTGTGTTAGTACCGAAAAGGTGGTCTTTAAAGTCGCATTCACATGCGACTGTTTAAAAAGCTGGTTAAATTTCAAGAAAAATAATGCACTGGCAATCAGCTAAGTACAAATTCTAAACGCGTTTTTAGAAGGACAAATATATGAATTGAAGGTAAAACCAGGCTATTAATCTTTGTAGTTGACCCTTTAACTTATTTATTTCTTCTTTTACTACTATTTAACTATTATTACTACTACTACTACAACTAACACAACTAATACAACTACTACAAACACTACTACTACTAAAGTCAGGCGTGTTCAAAAATGTTGCACTTTGGAATTCGTATTTTAATACATGATAATAATAATAATATATATACTATATATATAACTTATATATATATATATATATATATATATATAACTGCAGACAGTACTGTTTCGGCCTTCTGGGCCTCATCAGTGCAGTGCTGATGCTCCGATGGAGGTAAGGCCATATAGCCACCCCAAGTGATCTCACACATGTAGGATCATCTAAGCCATGCCAGAGTGCTCAAACTAGAATATATATATGTATGTATTTATATAAAGTTAAGAAAAATGCGAGGATGGACAACTTCTAACGTAACAAAGATAAAAAATTTAATAAAAACGTTTCGGTCAAAGACCTTCTATTATTTACAGACTTTGAATAAAAAAGAGCTTTAAAAAGGTGGAGGTGCTAGTGATTACGTAATTACAGGTGACAACTAATGAATAAGATACAAAATCACGTGAAAGAGCAGAAAGTGGTGTTAATAAAAAAGATAACAGAAAACAAAATCAACAAAGCGAAAATATAAAAAAAAAAGATGCCCAAAAAAAAAATAATGGACAAAATACGAGAGATAAAACCTAGAAACTAAAAACTAAAAAAATAAACTTGCTAAAACGAATAGCGCAACTGAATAGGCAATGCGGCAAGCATTAGAAAAGGATAGACTCACTTTTACCAACAACTGTAAACCGTGCCAAAATCCCACAACAAGGCCTTTGGAGCCTGAAAGGGCAAATTAGCAACAAAATCCCTGGAGGGGCCCTTGAATAATATTAATCATAATAAGATCCCTTGGCATGGCCTCTGAGTCCAATCAACACCTAAAAGGCTCACAAAATCCAAGAAAAGGGCCTTTGAACGATTAATCAGTAACGAATAATATAGGATGGAAAATTAATTATAGCAAATTCTGTTTTTTGAATGAAATTCCTTTCTTTTATTTAAAAGCTGAGAAATTCCTTTCTTTTATTTAAGAGCTGAGCACTCCAAAAGCTTCTTTTGTACTTAAAAGCCTATCGATCTCCTTAGAGCCGCTTGGGGTCTGTATCTGATCAAAGATATTCGTGTTATTACGAAACCTAATTCTAAAGTCGGTAGCGGTAGATCCCACGTATTGCAAGCGACATTTCTTGCAAGAAACCAAATAAATCACATTTTTAGAATTACAAGAAATTCTGGAATGAATGGTGTATTTTTTACCCGTGTGAAAGCTAAGAAATGATTTAGATTCAACAAAGAAGTTCCGACAGAGGTCGCATCTATTCCTATCGCATTTGAAGCAGTCATTGTTGTGATGAATTGTTTGTCCCTCGTTGACAGTTTTAAGACAAAATGGTGCTAATAACTCTTTGAGATTTTTTGACCGACGAAAAGATGGTATGATAGAACCTCGAGGAAAAAGCTCTTTTAATTTGGGGTTGGTTTGTAGAATGAACAAATGCTTTCTGATTATGTTGCCTACGTCGGGTAAATTTGGATTAAATTAAATGATTTCTTCGTTTCTTTTCCATGAGTCCTAAGTAAATCATTTCTAGGAATGGCGGAGTCTTTGGGGAATTGATCCGAAACTAATTTAGAGGGATAGCCCTGGTTAACAAGGCACTCTTTGTCCTCAGCTGTTCTCTCGGCAAGAAAAATTTCTTCAGAGCAATTTCTTTTCAATCTTGTGGCTACTCCAAAAGGAATACCCTTGAAAACATGCTTAGGATGGCAGCTAGAAGGTGGAAGATATAAGTGACTATCTGTAGGTTTGGAATAGACGTCTATCTTAATAAATCCATCGATAAGATGTAAAGTAAGATCAAGTACGTGAAGCTCACGCTCAGAAAAAACTAACTCAAATTTAATAGTGGGTTACAGAGAATCAATGTAATCAGTAAATTGATGTAGGGCAGGAAGGCCTTGCTGCCAAAGATCAAATATATCGTCTCGATATCGCCACCATAAGGACGGCTTTATCGGACCAGAAAACTTAGCTTTGAGTTCAATTTCGCCCATGGCTAGATCGGCAGAGCTACAAGCATTCTTTGAACCCTACTCTTTCACGTGATTTTGTATCTTATTCATTAGTTGTCACCTGTAATTATGTAATCACTAGCACCTCGACCTTATTTAAAGCTCTTTTTTATTAAAAGGCTGTAAATAACTGAAGAAAGTCTCTGACCGAAACGTTTTTATTAAATTTTTTTATCTTTTTCACGTTAGAAGTTGTCCATCCTCGCATTTTTCTTAACTCTCCTCGTTCTTGTTTGCTGTGAAGTTTGGACTGCGAATCTTTATTGATCCTCCTGGCGCGGTGCACCTTTGTTAGCCTGAGACTTCTAGTAACTTTTTTTATATATATATATAAATATATAAATATAAATATATATATATATATATATACACTCGTTGTCAAAAACGTAATTTAAAAATATATATGAAATATATATAAACCTTTGTGATGAGAAAACCACAGGTGTGTATATAGAAACCCGTTTTGAAGAACGTTGCAACATTGAAAATATATATTAAATATATATCTTTTGTTTTCTTGTCAAAAAGTGTATTTTTCTATGAGAAAAGAAAAGGTATATATATATTTAACATATATATATATATATATATATATATATACATAACGATTCAAATAACAGCTTTCAGAAAATAATACCATAAGAAGCATATATTTATATTTAATAGGTTCACGGGTTGTTATAAAATAATTTTTTGTTATGTTGCGTAAGAGATGAAGGAAAACCTTGTTGGTTAAGCGTAAACATGTCTTATAAATCCTAAGCGAAGAAAATCGCATCATTCTGGTAAAGGAAGCGATGAATTCTAACTTAGATCGAGACATTTTCCATGCTTAACATCATTTCGTAATAATTATAAAAAAAAAAAGATGAAAGACGCGTGGTTTAACTAGGTCTCGATCTGCTCAGAGAATACTTCTTCTTCCTGTTAGAGTAAATTTCTGTCAACCCTGCAAGTAATATCTTATTATTATTATTATTGTTATTATTATTATTATTATTATTATCTGTGATCCAGCAAACCTTTATTTTCCGTGTTTGTTTGTGTTTTGCTAAGATTCAATGTAGCAGTCGTGCTGTCGAGCCAATAGATTCCCCACCATCAAGGAGATTGACCGCATGTTTGAGCGGCTTGTACAGATATTTGCCAATAATAGTTTTAGACCGTATTATTTTTAAAAACACAACACACGGAAATATGTAATGGATGTGGATAGTTTCTTGAAAGTTTATGGCACATACGAAATTGAGTTATTCGTATTCAGTAATGATGATTTGTAGGATACGAAAGTCACCTTTCTTTACTGATATGTTTTCGTTGAAAGCTCTTTGGGACTGCAATACAATATTACCTATTGACTGAAGTAAATATGACTCCACTTTTTCACTTAGAAAGTTGGTAGATTTTCGAGAGCAACTCGTTTCAAGAAAGCTATTACTAACTTTTGGCATACAATGATGGGTTAGATCACATATTCTGAAGATACTAATAGAGGCGTAAACAGTTAAGCAGGTAACTATAATTGATGGACATTTAGTCGAAAATGGTAAAATCACGAAGTTGCAGTATTATCCCTCTGGAAGAGGTCAAGTACTGTCATTCAGCAACTGATAAATGTTCTTACTACAAGATAGCTCATACCATTAGCGTTCACCAAATACTGAGAGAACATATCCAGTTTCGAACCTTGCAAACGAGCAAAAGATGCCATTCTGTCCCCTAGGAATGTTGTAATTACCAAATAGGTAGAGAGAGAATTAGTGACCACCTTGTCTCATCGTCATTGTTCCTAATTTCAAACCGCAAACGCTGATCATGATCAAAATAAATATCGGAATGTTACTACTTTAATCAAACCAATATTAGAAGCCCAAAAATCTTCTACTTGGCTTCTTTTAACTAATATATACCGCCGCTTCTTATAAGCTCTAACTTACCACGCAGAGCAGTCACACTCTCAGTTATCTCTAACAAAGAAAGGCAGACGAAGAAAACAGCTACCAAAAAAGATGAGTTCGAGAATGTTGCTCCTCTTATTTCTAGCATGCTATGTGGGACAGCTGACAGCTTTCTCTTCACCAGGCGAGTTCAAGTCAACATAAACTATAAGAATTTTAATTTTTGAGGGATTTATTTTCAATTTTAGAATTATCCTCTCTGCAATCGATGACGAAGCTTGATTCCTTTTGGATATGATAGATGTGCGATTTGTTGATAGGGCAACATCTAATAGAACGTCAACTCATACTTTTGTGGAATGTGTATTTTTAACACTTACATGTCTAACCTCTCCGAGACTAAGTAACTAACTAAATTTTACTCAACACGATGTTTTGGACAAAGAAGAGAGAACTTCGAGCGATAAAAGGGTGGTTCTGAAAAGAAGACGACAATTTGAACGATTAATTTCTGCAAAAACGAGAAGGAAAGGAAGGAAAGAAAATTTGTATTATAAACATTAAAGATATTAGATGTTGTCTAATCCGAAGTAATAATACCAAAGTCTGTGTTTTTATCCTGTTTTCGCTTCGTTGCTTGGAGAGTCATCATGTCTTTCTGATTCCATCTCTGCTTTCACGCAAACAACTTGGTTACATGGAAAGATTGATTGAAAAGTACCCCCAATAAAGCGAATTTGACAAAGACTGCCTCATAGTCAGGGAATAAACTAGAGTGTGAAGGAACATAACCTTTCATAATCGCATGATAACAGTACTCATTTCATTTGAGCTAATAGAACTTGTTAGAATATCCTGACTAAGTGTACACCCTCTCGAGACCCAATGCATCACTTTTCTTTGGCGTAATTCTGTGTCTCGTCGAGGTGAAATGCGTGCAATTGCATATCACGCGTACAAGAGCCTCCCCATCATCCGTTTACAACTACGATTAATAAAGATGCTGATTACCAAATGAACACCCGGAAAAATGACTTCTCCAGTGGGGGCGTAGTGGTGGTGATAATCTCACCCTCTTTATTGTATACATGTGATCATTAGGTACAACTGAAGGACCCGAGGCACCAGAGGGGACTGAAGCTCCAGAGGGCACACAGGCTCCAGAGGGCACACAGGCTCCAGAGGTTACTGAACCCCCAGAGACAGAAATATGAAACACAAACACAAAACAGTAGAGGAGGCGAATGCTTTGTAAACTCGTTATTTTACCAATTTTCTGAAACCATTCAAACTGCACGACCAGAAACTAGTAATATACTACAATGTCACAAATGTTAAGTTTTTTTAATTGTTAAACAAGTCGTTTGCAGTGAATAAAGGGAATATTCTAAAGCCAATTCATCGTCAGTATGTTACCAATGTAAATTTAAGATAATAAACGTAAGACATACGTAGAGGTTATAGTATCATAAGGAGAAAGACCGTGTGCACTGCTACAAATAATGCTTCTACTTTCACTTCTCCTCAGACTACTTTTACGATTTTCACTACCTCTACTATTCAATTATATCGAAATATTATTGCGAGACTTAGTCATCAAAAGAAGAGAGAGAAGACCTTAATCACCGTTTACAAACGCATACTTATTAAGAAAAGCGGATTATTTTCATTAAAAGGACTGAAGCGTTGCCAATCGATCGAGAAATTACCGTATATTACTATTTAGAAAAAATCAAGGCATCAGCTTTTAAATACTCGTGGGATTTTTCAAATTTCCGATTCTCGTTCGAGCGGCAAATCTAAACCTTCAGTAAGACTGTAGGAAATACAATATCTCCCTGTGGGGGTGGCACTGGTTGAGTCATTTTGATGCAGGTAGTTACGGTGGGATGGATGCAGGGGAGACTGTTGTTCTTATAAAGTAAACGCCGTTTGATGTCTTTAAATTGATAAAGTTTATATATCGCTGTTTCTTTTATTCAATAATGCTTTAAATTGGCATAGGATATGTTGCAAAAAGACAACGATATAACTGACGTTTCATCGTTTGTCGAAAGGTCGTGATCAATACTCGATTGATTAGTCTGACTCTTACATCGTGAGACAAACGATTAAAATTTCACTTACAAAGTTAGCCGCGATTAACAACAGCATTCTCTTTATCTAACGGAAATAATGTTTCTTCAAATTTCCACGCTGAACTAAGGGTTTATGATTAGCTTATGATTAGCCTGACTCTTATATCGTTAGAAAAACGATTAAACTTTCAGTTATATAATTAGCCATGATTGACAGGACCATCTTCTATAGAAAACGGAGATAACATGTCTTCCAATTTCCCCGCTGAACAAGGGGAAAATTACAAATACAAAAAGAACAGTCAAGAACAAGAACAAGAGGAAGAATATTTGAGAGGAGTGACTTGTCTCTGGACAGTTTGACTCAAGTACGACTTTGATTATTCTTTTCGCCTATCGTTATGCTATTAGGAGAAATAAGTCGATTTCAATGAAATTGCAACTCACTTCACACCAAGAAGTCGTTCGAGCCTCAGGACACTGATGATTGAGAGTATTTTTTTCTTTAATCTTCAAGAAAAAAATATATACTTTAAATGTTATGTAACAGCTTGCAGTCATGGGTGTGTCAAGAGCACATATCAAACGTAAGGACAAAAATTCCCAAGTCTGAAAGTAAGATTCAGCAAATCATAGCCGAAAAACCTTTTTGTTTAATTTTCTGGGTCAATGCTAATTCACTATAATTAAACATCGCAATTTGGTATCCACACGTACTCCTTATGGAATGTGATTGTTTTCAAAACTTTCAAAATCCTTTTCGAAACAAGTTATTCACAAAACAAAATAATGTTAAGCCAAACTCAAGCCTCTTAAAATTCATTGCTGAAAAGAGACCTTCGGCACATATATGTAGTAATTAGAAAGGAAAATCGTCTCGTTAAAAACCCTCATTTCTCAAATGCAGGAGCTCGTCTGCTGTTGTGGCCTGCCTATAAATTCAGTTCTCTGTGCTCAATTGCACTTTACACCCTTGGATTTCTTGTTTCGAGTTTGCACTACGACGCCGGAGAAGTTTAATAGATGGGGTTCATACGTGACAATTTCCTACAAGACACTAGTTACGGTATTAAAACTAGTGTTGGGCTTGGCTCTTATATGACTTCTCTGCGACTCCGTGGTAAAGCGTTGGAGTGCGAAATGCGAAGGATCAAAGTCGGGTACTCAGGTTTTCGCTTGACCTTGCTCCAGTAGTCATTAGGCAGTTGTCTCCAAAATGATAAAAATGCATTCCAATACATAATTTTCCTTCCTATCAGAAATAAATATCTGTTATCCATATCTGAAGGAAGGAACTTCAAATCTTTTTTATAACTATTCCAATGACCCGTGAAATTCTTATTTTGTGTATGCAGCAGCCCTGCTGTCAACTCAAAGGATTCTCAACTTTGAATGAGTCAAACGTTTACACTACGCAAAGCTTAAGCACGTGTTTTTACCGCTTG